>NW_027271575.1:1422500-1516840 GCF_040938485.1 Diadema antillarum | reverse complement strand
ACATTGTACCTGTTGAGGGATTAGTGTGGACAACTTTAGGCAGGAGGCTGTGACTGATTAGGTATTCATATTTCATGCATACCACTCTTTCATGATGTTCCTGACGAGCAAGAAAACTTCTGTTAAAGGAGACCTCCAGATAGTTTTCAGACTTTTACATGAACATTTTAAGAACAACAATAAATTAGTTATAACACTGAGTACAGATTTTCAGAATTAATAGTGATTGGGTTGAGGAATAAAATTGTTTTCAAAATTTATGACAAATTGCAACGAACAAGGATGATGACATGGCAGCCTCACCATAAGAATGTATGCATTGGGACTCAAGGAAGCAGAACAAAAGAAGAAGGCATGCATAGATTCTACATCAATTGTTCAGTGTAATTTGTTTAAGATTTTTTAGAGTATTGGTTTCTCTAAAGACCACAATAGATTTCACAAATCTATACATGGAGCTGTTGATGTTTACAAGATGTGAAAGTATAAAAATCATGTGGGATGCCCCTTTAATTAGGCTTGCCCAACATAGCCCTACACTATTGCCATGCCATGGACATAGAAGGGCCTATCTCACTGGAGAAGACAACCCCATGACTGCCACAATTGATTACTTGTGACGACTCCTGTGACTTCAAAGACAAAAAATGGGTTAAATTCAAATTCATGAAATTTTTGTGTGGGATCGTTTTAATAAAAACTTGATGCAAGAACTTCATGAATTTGAATAAATATATATTACCTGCTGAATAAGGATTCAAACCAGCAGTGGCCGTCAGTCGATTCTTGGTAGTCTAGTGGATAAGACTCCTGTGATCAGGAAGGCATTGGTTACGTACATCTAGGCCGAGTGTGTATGCCTGTGATTTTTTATCATGGCTACTAATAAAAACACTGATTTATTCAGAGCATTTCTACTTCAATGTCGGGCAATTTGTCAATCCAGTAGCAATGAAAAATGGCTTGCACTGTCACAAAGATTCCAGAAGAAGACAGCCAAGACGTCTCAAACAAGGAGACAAATTTGTTGTGGGGAATTTTTCAAGACTTATTAAGACAGAGACTCCAACCCCAAGCACCTTCTGATCGGGAGATTCTCCCGCCTGAGACCCCTAGCAAACGGGAGACTCCAATTTGATGTGCACGAAGCGCGAAGTTCTTTGCGGTCGGAGTCCAGCTCTAGGGCTCTAGATGCTCTCTCGTGTTATCTAAGGCTTATTTTTCAACTTACAATGATATTAAGCTAGAAATCATTTCAAGCGGGAGACACAGAGCCAGGGCGGGAGAAATTAGATCTCAAGCGGGAGAACGGGAGATTTTGCAAAAATGGGTTTTCGGCGGGAGATCTCCCGTCGAAAACGGGAGAGTTGGAGTCTCTGTTAAGAGTTTTGGAGACATGTCTGTGACGTCTCCACATCACAGTCAGCAGTGTGGCCACAACTGACATCTCAAAGATTAATTGGAGACTGGAAAAAGTCTCCAGAAAAGTTGCTAGATTTTCTTGCAATTCCCCCAGAGATCTGGGTCATAGACAGTAAATGACCGCAAGAAAGTATGAACCAAATTGTTTTATGGAATAACAGGGAATATTGCTCTTGTTACGGACAAAGTAGATCAGCTGGCACATGCAACATGTGTTCAGACATGTCTGAGCAAACAAAGTGTTAAGTACATGTGGTACTATTTATTTAAACTGTTGTGTGGTGTACATCAATCCAAAGTACATGACATGAACTTTTGGTAGGCTAGCGCAAGATACATTCCTACACAGCGTCCCCATCTTGATCACATAATTTATGAACTACAGTGTTCCCTACTCTTCCTTCATCACTGAGAGATCATATTGCACCAAATTTCCCTCTCTACCTGTTGAGTAGCAGTCTGTTCCAATATAAAGGTGCAGTGCCACACTCTGAACGATTCGGCTTTGAGTGTATTAACCCATTGAGGACAGGCAGATTTTGCTACAAAATGCATTTCGAATAGACCCCAACCCGAGTATACTCAGGACTCGTCCTCAATGGGTTAAAAGTAGAGTACATGTATATCAGGCAAATGTAATGCATGAAGTTTTATCAAAATTGTACCAAAACATGAGAGGGTTTTGACATTTTTAAAGTTTTAAATGTTTTCATGAGGCAGTGATTTTTGAAGCAACACTCAAAAGTAATATGGGGGAGATGGTGATTCCATTAAACCTGTTAAACAGGGATCTCTAGATCTCTTCTAAATCTCTATTTTAAATACTAAATTTCCTCTTCTTTTTTTTTTTGGTTGGCTATTTTTTATGTGAAATCAATAGCAACAAAAAAAAAATTGTATCCTTCATGTCAAATTGTGGTATAGTCTTGCAGTACCCTAGCATCAGTGACTTATCAAAGAGAAAGAGGTTGTGGTTTGCTATCAAAGTTAATAGTGACAAGAAACATTCTTTGATCAAATTTGTTGTGTTCAAACCATTGGAACAGTTGTTGGGTGATGACACCATAGCCTCTGCTACTTTGAGTTTGAGTATGCAGTTGATGTCATTAGCTTTAAAATCCCATAAATTGCTTATTCTTTCACAATTTTGTACAATTTTTGAAATTGTATTGAATTCTTTTCACATTTTCTTATATGATCCTAAGTATAAGATGTCGCAATATTTCTTTTTAATTATCCAGAAATGATAGATCAAACTTTCAAAATTCAGAATTTTTAAAGGAATTGTCCGATTGTCCTTAAACTTTACTGATGTGTTTTATCTTGTCTGCATTCATTCAATCGACATACTGTACTGTACATGTTTAGGTTTCATTTTCCCTTCAAGGGGATTTCTATAAAGTTGCAACAAATAGTTTACATACAAGTGAGACTACGGCACCTACTGCGTAGGTGGACCCAAATATCAGCGCTTGTATTATAAAGAGATTCGCTCTATAGATCGCTCACTGCTGTGTGTCGTGGCCTATGGTGAAAGAGAACATGCCGACTTGTACATTGAGCTCATCTTGGCAGAAACAAAAGGGTGGGGAACAATTTTAGGTGGTGCACATGTAGTTGCTGTTTATAGCTTGATTTTAATAAAGAAAAGGCACAGTGCAAAGTGCATGTTCCCTATTCTGTAAATTATGTATAATGATAGATCTCATAGCAATGTGGGATTTCATATCTTACCATATCTTGTAACTTTTTATGAGGATATGTGCAATTTCCGTGTGCGGTGTTACATGAAAGTGAAACTACTGTACATTACTGGAGAGCACTCAGCAATCATTGTATAGTCACATACATGACTTTCAAGTCATAGAACACATTCACTATGAAAGCTTTTTATCATCGTGAGCAAGCACAAGCATGTAGAACATGTGCATGAGGTACACTGTATAAGTATAAGTACTAGTTACCCTATTCACTGAGCTCTTTCAGATTTAATATTAAACTTGAATGACACAAAAACAAGGTCTGTATGGCTGAAACCCTCTGAGTGTTCAAACTTCTGTACATGCGCAGAGACTCCAACTCTCTCGCTTTCAACGGGAGATCTCCCGCCGAAAGCCCATTTTTGCACAATCTCCCATTCTCCCGCTTGAAATTTAATTTCTCTCGCCCTGGCTCTGTGTCTCCCGCTTGAAATGATTTCTTACTCCGTGTCATTGTATGTTGAAAAATGAGCCTGTGATAGCACGAGAGAGCAATTGGAACCCAAGGAACTTTGCGTTCATGATGTGCGCTTTCGCACACATCCAGTTGGAGTCTCCTCTGTTTGCTAGGGGTTTCAGGCTGGAGAATCTCCAGATCAGAAGGTGCTTGGGGTTGAAGTCTGTGCATGCGTGCAGGGCACATTGTAAGTACATGGTCATGTGTCATGTATACACTCAGTATTCCATCTGTTGCATTCCAACTTCCCTGTGCCCTTCTTTCTACATACTAGCTCCTGTGCAAATTGACTTGAAACCAACACTGTACTGTATCAGGACTTCAGTGGCCAAAGTCTGTATTGCTGATATCGAAGCAAGTTCTTTCTGCTGTCAATTAGTTAAAAGAAAATACTTGTGGTTGTTTTCTTTCATCTTGTGTAGTTCTTCTTTTCTTTTGTTCTTTGTTTGATAATAATATGGGAGGGACTTTAAGAACCTTCAAAGGTTCTCCCCATTGGCCACTCTTGTCGTGCAAATCAATTAAAATCCCACTTCTTACTGGTATTATAAAGAGGAAGTCAAACTGATAAAATCATTCCATTAGAAATCTGCATTATGAGGCATATTGTAGGCCTACAGGTACCTAATATCAAATAGAGAATACCAAGGTGCAATATACACATAAGTCATACACTGTACATATCATTTTCACAGGATACTTTGATACGTACAGCATACTGTAAAAGTGGAAATTTTCGCGGTGTTTAAATTTTCGCGCATTTCGCGAATTTCGCAAATCAGTAAAAGGAAGTTTTGAAACCTTCTGCTTGGACCAGTTTATATGAAACAGTTTTATGTTTTGGTGAAAAAGTACATACAAATTACAAGAGTGAATGATGTCATTCCCAGATGCCTTTCCCAATGGTTGTGTACTACAAAAAAGTCCAAGAGTACACAATAAAACAATATGTTATAGCCTGTTGAAGACCAGTTCGAGTATACTCGGGCTGGTGTATACATGGGAAATGTGTGTTATAGCAAAATCAGTCCGTCCTCAATATGATAAGATGTTTATGGTTGATCTAGTAATCAAGTGGCTGCAACTACCCCTTCTCATTAAAAGTCATCATGGAGAGAATTAGAATATTAATCATCACAATCCATCAGACCAAGTGCATAGATACAATTCTATGCCATGCATGATTGATTAAAATCCATGGTCATTGATTGTCAGTGTAAGAACAAATTACTACTGGCTACACGCTATGCACATTATTTTATGTGAATACATCGTACATACATTGTACATACATTTTGCTATGATAATATTGTCATTTGATACTATGCCTAGCCTAAGATAAATCTCACTGACTTTTCATAACAGGAAATCACACGCTATTTTCGGTCTTCCCCAGAAAATCCCACTGATTAATCTACCGTAGCGTTGCTGGATATATTTGTTTTAAGACAGTACGGTGCAGAAGTTTCCCATGCCAATTGTCTGTTCCTTGGCACCCACACAAAACATGAGAAACAATTCATGTATCAACTGGTGCATCCAGCCAGTTTTATTTTGTTCTTTTTTAACTGGTTAAAAAAAAAAATAAGTGGTGGCCCTTTTGCAAATTGAGTAGTCTACATATGTTGTACCCACCTGAGATAAGGACATTCTTGAAAATGTTGTACTGGAGGTACCAAGATGATGCAGTTGAATGGTCTATTTGTCTCCATGACAGACTTTATTCATTGATTTTAGTACCAGAACTGGCATAGATGTGTAAAGTTCAAGCTCTAAAACCATACTTGAAAGTTTACTCTTAAACATGTAGTGATAAATATAAACATATCCTTGCGTATTGATGAAGATTGGAGGGCTACATGTGGCATAGTATAATCTACTATTAAATTGATTCAAAATATTTGGGCTATGTGAAGAAAGAATTATGGATTGTTCTGTTTGCCAACTGTCATTTGATGTCAAATGCTATGGGCACATTTCTATTCTAGAGTTCCACCCCCCACCCCACGCAAAAACATAATTTTGCAAAAACACATCTTTTACAGAGATGCGTAGATTAGCATTTCAATGCAAAATATTCAAACTGTGAATTGCCTGTTCACACACTCCTACTGAATGCAGAAAGATAACATGCATTTTAAAGTTTGAAGAATTTAAAACTTTCAAAACAGTCTGATATAGAGAGTCAAAATTTAATGTGAACTCCAAAAGTTTTAGTTGATACCAGGGTCCTGTTTGATAAAACTTGTTTTATATATTGGGGATATAGGAAACAACTGCTACATTTCTATGACAAATTTGCTTACAGCCAATCAGATGCAAGGATTTTAATAGCTTATTAAACAACTATTGTAACTTGTTATTATTGACAAGTTTTATGAAACAGGACCCTGAAGTGCTTTCAAAGAAGATCATCTCTTCCAAACAGCTATAAAACAATTTTTGATGTCACAGTAGCAGAAATTTCACAAATATCATGGCTCAATGGCACCAAAAGAGCTGCACTATCCCTACATTTAATCACCTGATATAGGCATGGAAAATAGAATTTACAAGATCACTTTATTGATGACAGGTCAGAGGAACTTGTTCATGTTACTACAAAAATCAAGATTTTTAAAGTTCTTATTTTCTTTTGGTCATTGTACTGTATTGATGACATCATGAATTGTAAGAGGATTTTTTTTTTCATTGAGAAAACTTGAATAATTCAGAACTTTTGAACACATTGTCAGATTTCCGTCAAATTTTCCCCTTGTGTTTCATTATCAAATCTCCCTGCATTTTCTGTATTCAAATGTGTTTTGAAGAAATTTCCCCTTTGTAACAGAAAAACAGAATAGACAGCTGAGTATGCACTGAATTGAAGTGAAGCAACAGCGGTGGAGCTGAAAATTAGACTCTGTCCCTCGGCTGTCGGACAAAAGCAGGGAGGGGGATGGGGGAGGAAAATGTGAAAGTCATCTGGAAGTTTTTAGCTTATGAACTGGAATTGAAAGTGTGGAAGGAGAAAAAGGATTTCATTTGGATAATGGAAGTGGTCGTTGATTGGAGCTATCAAATTTTGTTTGTTTCTCTCTGGTGATGCCCAAACGATGGCCTTTTACTGGCAGAGCTTTTTGCCATTTAGTCTTTTTTGGTTTTTTTTTTTTTTGTTTCTAGGCATTATGTACTTTACATTTGCAGAATGCAAAATATGACAAAGCAAGAAGTGCATATTGTGTACCCTATAGAGGAGACTCTTATTCTTATACTACAAAAAATTGTACGTATACAAAAGGAAGTAAAAACAAGATTTAGTGTATGTAATTGAGAAGTGTTATGTTTGCATAATAAAACCAGTTAACTGTACAATTGATCTGTCATGTAATCACCAGATGTAGTGCTTGGCATTCTCAGTGCTCCTCAAAAATGTTAAACTATTTTAGACCCATCCTGTTTTATGATAGAATCTAAATGATGAAGGCATCTGAATGCATGTTCTTTCTTTTTGTGGGTTTGTGCATTAAATGTCACTCCAATGTTGCACATGTACAAATACCCACCTATCCTCAATGCAGCTTTAGTGTGGGATTATTCATTATGTTATTTACAAGAAATGAATGGTTCCTCCATTGCATTTCAATGTAAAAACAACAGCAACAAAACTCTCCTCCTCTTTGAAAATACAGCTAAGGAAGTTTATTTCAGAAATGTCTAAGAAAGTGACCACGATTTCTATTTTTAGCTATTCGTGGCATCTCGTTACCATGTTTTTGTTTTCTGTTTTGTCTTGACTTTTGAAATATTACTCTCTCTTTTTTTTTTAAGCCATGAAACTTCCAGAGAATTTTCACTGATCTGTTTGCACGCATTTGTCAACTGTGATTCTAGCTACTCTGTCTGATGGGGAAATCGGCATCTAAATCCTCTGGAAACTTTGAGGAAATTCTCACTAATCTGTCAAGTTAACTTTCCCTTTTGTTTCAAAGTAATTCTATTGTTTAAGTTTGTGTTGTTATTTTTTATAAAGGATGAGGTACAGCACAATGGACTGCACAAGATACCAACTATCATACAGACAACAAATATTTGAATTTGTTAATTTCCTGATATTTTTTCTTTTTAAATCAATGCGTCATCCAGAGTTTTTCTGCAAGACCCGATCATGAATGACTATTTTAGTGCAACCCTTGATTTCACCTCTCTATTACAGTATTACAGTACAATTGGTTATGGGGATTTCCAAAGATATATGACCGACAAAGGTTTGTGTCAGCAAACTATGGTCTCACCATCCTTCAGGGTCTTTTATCCTAGTACTGACAGAGATGAATGACTATGATGAAGTCCGACGAGTAGTCATCTGCACAGTTTCACACCAACATGGCTGTCTGTCCGAAGTCGTCAACCATGACATTATTTGATGCTCTGGCAATTTTTTTTTTTGTGGAGACAAAAGTGAAACTACAACATGTACCCCACTCACAACACTGAGACCATTGTGGACATCGCTGTTGAAATCTGAGTTTCATTGTTTCCATGATGTCCTTGACTGCAGTCAGTGCAATTACCCCCCCCCCCCCTTCCCTTGTGTTTTTGAGATGAAAGTACATATCAAAAGCCATATCAACGAAAATTAGCATGCATGATTCAAACAAGAACAATATATTAGAAGACAGTGAAAGTTTGAGCAAATTCTGATCAAAACTATGAAAGCTATATAGATGATTTTTTTGTTGTTGACATGTTGCCAATCATGCACAGAATATTAATGTTCAACTCCATGGTGCAGCATACATGTAGGAGCTCACTTTCACTTGCCCTGTGCATTGATTCCATAAAATTTCTTTCTTTTTTGTCATTAGTGACAGAATACATTTTGTTTTCTTTAAAGATGCAGGGGATTAGAGAAAAAAAATATATTTACAGTGATTGTGTTAATGGGAGTGTGTACAATTGGGACTTTAGATAATAGAAACATCAAAATTTCTTACTTTACATTACGGAGTTAATGGGCGGTGTGCTGGTGTGTGACATCACACAATTTCTAATTTGTTGATTAATCACAACTTTAAAAGAATCATCATTACATGTATTTCTGTTTTGTTTCAAATAAATGCTCAAACTTTCACTGTCATCAGATGCTACTCTAATTTGCCTGTGTCTAGTCACTGTTTCAAGGTGGAATTTTCCTTTAAAGGGATCGTACAGTTCTGGTTGAGACCTAATTTCAGGTTTCTAACATTTTTAGGTGAGATAATGAGAAATCTCATATGAAATATGAAAGAGCATGCAATTTTATGAGGAATTCAACGTTTATTTGATAAAAATTGGTTTTGAAATGGCTGAGATATCCAAAAAAGAATGATTCTAATAAAGTGTGGGACCCACACTTTGTAACGATCGCTTTGTTTTACTTTGTTTTTGGATGTTTCAGTTATTCCAAACCCGATTTTCATCAAATAAACTTTGAATTCCTCTTAAAGTGGTATGCTCTGTGCTATATCATAAGTGTTTTCTTGGTATCTTGCAAAAATTCGAAAGCCTATTTCTCATCTCAACCAAAACTGTACTATCCCTTTAAAGTGTTTTTTTAAGAATGAGATTCATTTGAACAAAATATCTGTGTTGACTCTATGTAGCAGTCCTGGGCATGGCTTTTATATTTTAAAATGGTATGTGCAATATACAGTTGTTGTATGCTAAATGTACAATTGTAGGTCATTGTACTCTGCACAATATATTGCATGTCTTCAATTAATAAAAAGTTATGTATCTTATTACAAAAGTGATACTATTCCCTGTTCTCAAAGGATCCTATGACAATAAAGATCAGAACTGGCATTCATTGTGAAAGTACAATGTAATGTGTTCTTATTTCAAAGTCTCTATTCCGCTAGAAGAGTAAAAAATAATTTCATAGCCTCCAGAGGACTAATACAGCGTACTACATTGTAGTAACTATTTTTTACCTCTTGCTCGGATGGGCAAGTAGATTTTCATCTTGCTGCAGAACATTCACCCGTACATAAGTTTTACCTCTTTGAAAAGAATGTCCCAAATACATTATAAGAAAATGAAAGAAAATCCCTTTCATAAGGGTGTAGTAACAAAAATCACTTGAATAAACAGCACACATTGATCTCCGCACTGAAACACAGTCATTGGAGTGCACAAACTTAGCTAAATCAAGTGTTGGTGTTTCTTTTCATTCGTTACGGGTCTTCATGTAAGTGAAAGTTGCTGAAATGAAAACAAAGCATGTGACATCACTAAACAGTCATTATCTTTAGGCTTCTCTATGGTTGACCTTGGGGGTTTGTAGGGGAAAAAAGTGAAAAAAAGGTGACTTCAAACTTTTTGCATGCTCAATCAGGCAGACATCTTTTCCTCATTGCTCCAAACGCTAGCCGGACTTTCATTTTCACCGGGCTAGGGTTTCCGGAGCACCTTGCCAATAGTTTTGGACTTGTATCACATTCTGTTCCTTGAAAAGGGAAAGAAAACATCTTTACAATTGCATCGTCGTAGGCAGTGGTAACTATTTCTCAGTGTTACACTGTGTATTAAAGCAAGTTGTGGTTCAAGTGGGAAGAAGTACATGTGTATACCTGGAAAGTACATCTGTACTCGCTGTCATGATTTTCGTATGAATTTTGTGGCGCGACAATGTTCTCTTCCCGGTGTCTGCCCCGGTGCATACTCTATATGCTCACTCAGGCTGCGTATCAAAGTCACTTCACTTCTTGCCGCACATGTCATTCTAATTTTTGAGTGTTCCGGGGTTGGGCGTGATGAGAAAAACATACAGCATTTTATGGCGGAAAGCGCACGGTTGATTAGTCATGGCTCCAAATATGGGGGCAATGGTAGAGATGCGAAAAGAGACATGCAAGACGGAGAAGGATATTGGGAGACGGACAGAGAGAGCGGCACATACACAGACACAAGAACAAACATACACAGAGACAGACAGACAGATCCGATATACACAAGAACAAACACATACAGACAATGAGTATTAGAGTATGGAGTTACAACATACTTTAATACTCTCCGTAATTGGAGCAAGACAAGGAAACTGAATCACAGAAATCCAAATGTTACTGTGTCAAGAGGCTTGGCTCAGATGGTTGTATTTAATCATTAAAAAAAGAAATGATTTGAGAATTGTAAAAGTTGACGATAAAAATTTTCAAGAATGGCATGATTATACACGTACAATTGCACATATGACTCGTAAAAAGACGATTATAATCATTACAATATGAAATGATTGAGTTAATGTTCAGGGTCAAGAGTTTTATGTGCATCAGTCAAAAATATTTGGAGGAAACATGGATTTGGCAGGGAAATGGAATGAATTGAAAATTTACTACATGTTCAAATGATAATGAGTGAAGAACTGAACTTGTTATGTGAGAGGAAAGCTTCACTCAACAACTGGAAATGTTGAATTTCAGCTCAGAGTATTCAAAACTACTTTGGAATAATATACAGTGTACCATACTTTGGTATGATGGTTGTGAAATATGTACATGTACAGAATGTACCTCGTGTGTGCATTACCAGAGGTGAAGGGGGCAATGTCCAGGGTTACTGATCAATGTCAAACGGATTTTATCTCTTGAAACATATAAAATGAAGGGATCATACTCCTAGCGGGATATTGTACTTTACACAAGGAGGCATCCCAGAGGACTGCAAACTGTGGTTGAACTGCTCTGCTTCCCTATTCAGGCTGTATGTCTCTGGTGTGATCATCATTTCCTTGTTTGTTTTAATGCTGAAGGGAAATTTTTGTCAACTATCCCTCCCATCTCACTTTTCCTCTCTTTTTTTTCTTTCTACTGCTATCTATATTGCAGGAAACATTTCTCAACATACCATTCCCTATAAAACTTTAAATACAGGATTTTCAATTTGTTTGTGCAGTGTAATGTATGTCAGTGACTTCTGTTTTATAGTCAGTTGTTTGTACCAAGAGTCGACATCATGAATGAATTGGTTAGCATCATCTCTCTGACTCTTTCAAGAGGTGGTATGATTGGCACCTGAAAGAGTTGCAAAAGTAAAAATACAGTTTCTGTAATACCGTACAGACTTATGTCCAAAAACAAAAAACAAAAATGGGACCCTCTGCAATGATAACTTTAAAAATAACGAATCAATCCAAATCCATTTCAGGGTATGAAATAATTGCCCACATCTCACAGGAAACCCCATCCAATTTGCTTCAGTGGTCAAAAGAAAAACTATGATGACAGTTGTAGAGCATGTCAGAAATCCCTTCCCTCCAAGTTCTGTTCATTGTGTTCACATACATATGCAGATTATCCAAGTGCTAAACTTGGAAGATACATGCCTATGACATGCTTTACAATTATCCACATTTCTCAGTGACCATTAAACCAAATCAGATTTTGTGTGTGTGTGTGCAAAATATAGGTAAGATGTATTTTTAGACCTTGAAATAGCATTCAGACAGTTTAATCATATTTATGAAAGTTATCAATGCAGAAATCCAATTGTATTTCTTCTTTTTTTTGGGGGGGGGGGGAGGGGGCATTCTGTTTAGTTCCATTTAAGATTGCCTTTTGCAGAACAAAATGACTACAATGTATATTGTTTTTTGCTGTGTCATGTTGTCAAGAATCCCAATTCTCAAGATATGCTCTCAAGAGATATGACTTACTGTATACTTTAAGTTTGTCTTTCATTTATTGTTTCTGCATGGTACAAGTCAAAATATTGTATTATGAAATAAACGAAGCAGTAAAGATATGCATCGGTTTTATATGATTTATAAGATAAGGTTCCTTCCCCCTCCGCCCACTCAGCTGAATGTTTATCTCTGACAATCTGTGTCATTTTATTCTTTATTTGTCTCTTTGTATTTAATTAGATGGTACTTTGGCAGGATTGGCCGCAAAGATGCGGAGAAGAAGTTGATGGGACTGAATCTCCCGAGGGGTACATTCATCGTCAGAGATGGAGAGGCAAATCCAGGTAACTTCCCCCACCCTAACCCCTCCCCTGCCTGTTGGAAATGGAGGGGACTACTAAAAAGCTTTAACCCATTGAGGACGAGTCCCGAGTATACTCGGGCAGGTGTCTATGGGAAATGCGTGTTGTAGCAAAATCAGTCCGTCCTCAATGGGTTAATAGCTTGTCTATACTGCAGTCCCCTCAAAATAGAACCCTCCCCCCCCCCCCCCCCCCCCCACGCCAAAAAAAAAAAATAAAAAAAATAAAACAAAAACAAAAACAAAACAAAACAAACAAACAACAGACAAACAAACAAACAATGGGGGAAAACTAAGGAAACCTTTGCTGCTTGTTGGAAACAAAAAGTGGGATAAAAAGAGAGTGTGCTCTGGATGTACCACATGCAGGAAAATACAGAAATTAATGGGGGGGGGGGAGAGAAAGTGGAAGCTTAAAAGACAGTAGATAAACAAAGGAAATACAAGACCTTATAGACATGTATTGTTCAAAATGTATGTTATATTTCTTTGAAAGTATGTGGTAATGTGGGATTCCCTATACACGAGATCTAAGACTCTACAGCTCTGTAAAATCTTGCATGACAGAGCCAGAACGTGGGGTCCAAAATTAATTTCCCTGTCACTATTCTTGTTGCTTTCCCTTCCCCTTGCAACTAGAGACTTGATCAACCATGTCAGCCTCTGCCTTAATTCAAAGAATGAGTAAAAAAAAAAATACACACACTTTTAAGTGGGCCAAGACAAAATAATCATGAATTCTGTATGAAGATTGAATGACAGGGAGGACTGGCAGAGGAATGATTTAAATCAGGCAAAGAAGAAATAAAGATCATTGCAATAGGAGTTAACTCCATTTATGTTAAATTGAGATATTTGTGATTAAAGCTGCTAAAAAAAACATAGAAAATTATAGAAGTATATGGGATATTTTCAATCATAACTTCAAGAATATTCTTTGCTATTTAATAGCAAGTGATGCATCACTGGAAATGTTTTATTTTGCTCCATCTGATGATGGGCGTACATTGTACTTCAATTTTTGTCAAATTGGCACTTAGTCTGTTTTACCATCAAACTCTTCTAACTTGTTATGTTTTGTTTGTTATGTTTATCGTTATGCTACAAGCATGCACTGAACATGAAGACATATTCACTACCTAAAGACAGCCCCAGGAGGATGAGTGGTGATCTTTGACAGCTCAGGGGTCAAAGGGCTAAAGAGCCGTTGATATATTAAATTGCACTACATTTCTAACATGAGCAAAACTCCCCACCTGCCTACAGCATGTCCCATGATCTCTCATTCTAGAAGTGTAGTTGTTGAGTTCTACATTGGTTTTGATTTCCTGGTTTACAGTTGCAATTTATAATAATACAGCCTCCTCCCTGTAGTCAGTGTTGTATATCAAATGCAGTTCTGTATGATACCTCACACCATTGGTGAGAGTTACTAAGAAAAAACAAAAACGGAATGTAGTATACAGTATGAAATTTAGCCAATTGAAAGATGATCCTCTCATTAAGATCCATCAACCAAGTCTATGCTTTCAATGTACATATTGTTGTTCTTTATTTCCTTTTTACGCGGAAGAAAATGTGATGAAAACCTACGTGTACGCATATAGAGTTACTGTTAGTCTTATGTTTATGCTACTCACTAATAGCCATGGTTGTTGTTTTTTATAGTGACGCCATATCTTCATGAATTACTCATATATATCCAAGAAACAAATTCAAGACAAAATGAAAAGTCCAGAAACACATGACGTAAATCCATTTTCATGACTCACCTACGTCTTGAAATTTTTGTCAGTGTCAGTTGTGTGCATTCTCTTCCTTTTTTTTTTCTTGTTGCATCAGACTGTAACAGTGAGCTATTGCTTTTCCTTCATGGAGACGGTATAAAAAACAACAACAAACAAACATGTTTTGCTGGCATCAAGGCATGCCACATTAAACTTGTGCCATCATGCTTTGAGTATATTCATGCATAATATATTAATTTTGTATAAAATTATGTATATTTATTTTGCGTGTGTATTCATGTCGCATATTAAACAAGAGTTATGATTGGTTGCATTAGTACCACGTGTCATAAATTGATTTTATTACAGTTAAAGATTGTGAACTCTTCTTTCACAGAAAATCCTGTGTTACACAGAGTTGAACTGAATCATGTCTAGCCTAGACAAATCAGTGTTATAAGTATGCATTATTGCTGTATAGCAAAGGTACACATGCTCTCTCTTTCTAGCCAATGTACACTCCAAATGCCTAATTTGCCCCCTTTGCAATTCTATTTTACCTGAGCCTGTAGCCTAGGTTGAGTACAACTGCACTGGTGCTCATTATGCATACATTTGTTGTGCTTAATCTACTATTGTGCCTTCAAGTTTATGTAGGCCTACTTCTTGAATAAGTACAATGTATGTTATTGATATTTGATATATATCGAGAGAAAAAATAGTAAGAGTGAAATCTATTTTGAGAATGATTATTTTTCATAAAGAAAGTATTCATATTTGATATATCATAATCATTGAGAAAAAGAAATAGTAAGAGAGAAATTTATTTTGAGAATAATTTGTTTCATTTGGAAATATCTGTTGAGAGAAAGAGTCAGGAGTTTCTCAAATGATTCCAAATGATATTAGAATAGCCACATATCACATTCCGCCTCTCAAGGTTTGAAACTTATGTGGTGAAACAGAGTCATTCTGGGATTCCCTTTCACTCCAGTTAGATTCACACGCAGTTGCCAAACTTGAAGTTTAGGTCGAATAATAACCGTCGTTGATTAGCTCCACTCGTGAATTCACAACGCGGGTTCACACGCACACCTAAACTTTAAGTTACAACTTCCGAGTGAATCCAATGCGACGATTACACCAGAAGTGCAGAGTCTTTGCTAGATGACCTCATGCCCATACAAAATAGCGCAGCTGGAGGTTGACCTGGATACAAACAAGAAGCGAGGTTCACGCTAACTCACAAGCTCATTGAATATTGTGTCCACAAGGAACGAAACTACGAGTGGGTACCCCCAGTGGCTCGTGGAGAGAGTGTAGACCCAAAGATGTCCCGTGGTTCTAATCATTGACTAAACTTTCAGATTGCTAATAAGTAAACTTTCGAGTGCATCCACACATTGCTAAACTACAAGCTAATCATTGAGAGTTAAGTTTTCGACCTAAACTTTAAGTTTAGGAACAGCGTGTGAACCTAACTTCTGTTTTCACGGAATGTCTTGGGGTTCTTGTTACCATATGAAGTCTACTTTATATTACAGATCAATCTAGCCATGATGGTCGGAGTATGAGACCAAACTATCTCACAAGTTGCTATTTTGATCAACAATGAACCAGTCATGTTGCTAGAGGCAGTAGGTGTAACGTGTTGTGATAATTAAATGACTCATACATCTACATCTAGCAAGACTAGGTATGACTGTTGGGTTTTCATGGAAACATAAATCTCAAATAATCAGAACTGATGGTGATTTCATGCCTTTTATTGCAGGTCGTTATGAATACGCAAGTGCAGAATATGCCAAAGTGACTATCAACTGAGATAGACTTTGTTCCAAGGCCCAGATGGAAAGGATGACAGTGATACAGCAGTTGGTGTATCCATATGAATTTGGAAAGGTTGCAAAATTTTATATTTGTCATTTAATAAATAACTTTACTATCATTTCTTTGTTGTTTTCCAGGCACATTTTCGCTGTCAGTAAGGGACTCTGACCCTAACAAGGGTGACCATGTCAAACACTATAGGATACGCAAGATGGATGGCGGGCATGGTTTCTTCATCACACAGCGCAGCATCTTTCCTACGTTGATCGAACTCGTACGCCACTATCAGAGTAAGTCCGCTCTTGTCTTGCCCACATGCTGTCGCTATTCCAGGTTCGACAGGTGAAAGCAAGGGACCGGTCAGGCTAAAGCCTGCCACACGCTGTACGATCTGACCAGTCGTACGACCTTAAGACCAACCTTGCCAGTTTCAGTCGTACGACTCAGTGCCAGTCGTTGAGATTTGATATGTTGAATTTCCACAACCCGGTCGTAGGCTTTCAGCCAATCAAGATAGAGTAAAATGCAAGTCCACGCAGTGCACACTGCTTGCACTTTAATACTCATTGGTAAAATGTACTGAAGCCAGAACAGTCGTAAGCCTAGTTGTACGGTCAGTCGTATAGCGTGCGTTGCCAGGTCGTACGACCTGGTCTGATGGTCATATTAAAGGTCGTAGAGTGTGCGGCGGGCTTAAAATGTTCAAATTTGTTTCACATTCTGGAGGTTGTAGCCTTGCTGTAAAACTGATGTTCAGTAGTTGCTGCTAGAGTAGGCAAGCCAAACACAACGTTCCATCAAAGCTCTTTGGATATCACAATAACAATGGGTGAGGAATTATGACTTTAGAGATCTATTCTAAACACAAGCTTGATCAAATCTGTCTAATCACCTTGTAAAGTTTGTAAATTTGGAGGGAATTTAGAGAGTATGACAGGATGTAAGGGTCTTCATATAAAGGATGGACTGGTGTCCGTGAGGAAAGATGGTTCTGAGGGGAATCAGTAGTCAACAAACACTTCATAATGCAAAGAAGATAAATTAACATTGAATTACCGATGATTAATTTGATAGTTTCAGAAGCAAAACAAAAAACCAACAGCAAAGAGGACGTGTGCTGCTTGCCAGGACTTCGCACAAGTACATTTCTGTGTGATGAAAGGTCCATTCCATGATACAGATTGATAGAAACTGTGTAACATCCATCGCATATCAGACTTTATACGCGGGTCTTGCTGTTGGTTATAAATTAGTTTCGTATTCAAAGTGAAATGTGACATCAGATCCAATCTATCTGTAGCACGCTTACCAGCAAAAATGTTTGATGATAGAGCAGTAATTGCTCTTTCCTTTAATAAGCATGTATAGAATAACAACATAATCCTATTCATTTTGTGAACTGAAAACCTGCTCACAAGAAAACATGGGTATTGGGAGGCTGGTGGTTTTGTCCTGAAAAAGGTACCTCATCTCAGTTTAGCTTGGAGGATAAGAGAATGTGCAGAAGAGTTTTCTCTTTTTAGCTGCAAGGGGGTGGCTAACTTCAGTGAGAAATGGCAATTTGAATGAAAATAGTGGAAATCTGAGGGAAAAAAGTAATAAAGTATTAAACAATGATGGTTGAGGTTGTGGACATTTCAAGTCTAGACTGGTGTAAATTCTTTTCAACCATCTGATCAAAGTAGGAAATAATGTCTATTCAAATAAAAAGAAAATGGAAATGAAGCCGCTTGAAGTGATATTTCGCCAATTGCCGATTGGCTTCTTCGTGCTCTTGAAGTTCCCGTAGAGGAAACAGCCCTTATTTTGCTTGAGATTGTACAGAGTCTTTGTACTGTGGCATTTGGCGATGTATCAGTTGATCTGGGCGGGTTTGTGCATTTGAGCAGAACATACATATATTTCTATTTTCATAATCACCAATATGTCAAGTCAAGTCATTTTACAAACATCTGAAACCAACCATCAATGTCAGAAGAAGTACATTCAAGAAATTCTGAATTATATCATTTTTATCGTGATGTATGCAGAGCAAACCAGAAAATAAAGAATGGCTGAGAGACATTGTGTATAACATTTATGACCAAATACTGACTACTTCAGGAGACAGAGAGAGAAAGAGAGAGAAAGAAAGAAAGAGAGAGAAGAAACATGACAGGAAAGAAAAGAAGAAATTGTTACATTTGTTAACTAATTTTTTTTTTTTGGGGGGGGGGCAAAAAAAATGGTAATAATTTTCTGATTTTTTCTTTGTACAGAGTGTGCAGCATCCTAGAGAAAATAGATGTGTATGACATCATCAGCATCGTAATACTTGCACAGCATACAAATAAGCCTTCGAATGTAATACATGCACATAGTGTAAACAGTGTACATGAGAATTATCTGTTGTGATGAATAATGAATAAAAAGGCAACAGTGAAATGATCAATCGAGAGTGAAAAGCTTGTGTGGTGTGAACAAATTTTTGCGAGACATGAACCCTTTCTGCTCTTGCTTGCAGGTTCAGTGGATGGACTGTGCTGCCTACTGACCAAGGCATGTCCCAAGGAGAACCCCATAACCTTTGGTCTCGGCAAGGACCGGTGGGAGATCCCACGCGAGTCGCTGCGGATGATGAAGCGTCTCGGACACGGCCAGTTTGGAGAAGTCTGGGAAGGTACATGTATAAGACTGGACTTCGTTTATGGATCACGAGCCTATTCACAAAGGCACAGAAAGATAATTTGTTTGCCCTCCCTACTCTATGTGACAGACACATGCGAGATTGAATACACAATGCCGTGCCAAATATCTCTGTCCATCATAAGTGTTGCATGCTATTTATTTCATGCCAAATATATTGTGCAATGCAGTCAATGTAGTTCAGAGGTGTTCTCCCTTTGCATTGGCAGTGTAGTCTCAAGGAAGCAGACTGGTGAACTTTGACTTCATTCTTCTATCCCTCTTCACTTCCATATTGGTATCTCAAATCAGGTCAGGTTTAATAGTACAAGCAGGTTCGAGTTGACTTTTGTTGTGAAAATCATGTCATGGTCTATATTATGATCTGATTGGTCAGTGCTTCCATTTCCCATCTGTTTCTGACCAATAGGAGTTTGGAATGGAAACACGCCGGTGGCCATCAAGACCCTGAAGGAGGGGACGATGTCACCCCAAGCCTTCCTCGCTGAGGCCAACATCATGAAGAAAGTCCGGCATGAGCGGCTTGTACAACTCTACGCCATCTGCTCCGATAGGGTACGTCACTAATCCAGCAATCTTGTGCTGCGCTGAATCAACGTGTTCAGCAAGCTTAAAGGGGAACCCCAGACTAGTCAAAATTTAATTTGAAAGAAAAAGAAAAAATTTCAGGCACAATTGTGAAGATTTGATCAAAATTAGTTTAGTATAAGGGAAGTTATGGAAGTGTGAATGTTCCTTTTTTTCTTCCTCCGTAAAACAGTTCTTGAACAGTCAATATGAATATGCAAATAGTAATTGTCATTGCCTCACAACTTGCCATATAGTTTGTGCAAAATCTTGAAATTCTCAGGGTTTTTTTTTTGTTCAAACATGATTAGGCCACATTCTCCAATCCCATTATATCTGACTGATCACTATTTTGAAGTTATTCAGCCAGGAATGATATACTATTTTATACTTTTCTGGCAGAAAATTGAATTTTCATCATTTGTTTTTTCTATTAGTCAGTGGATATGAGATGATGGCACTATAATCTCTCTCATTTGCTTCTTCAAATAAACTGTTTGAAAACTGTTTTTTCAAAGATTAGTGAATCGTTCAAATTTTATACTTTCCTTATACTTTTGATCCGATTTTGATCAATTTTTTTTTACTGTTTTGCAGGCAGCATGTTACTCTTTCTTCCCAAACTAAATTGTAGCTGAACTGGAATTCCCCTTTTAGTCATCAGCTGATGTGCCATACTTACATCCACTGGTATCCAAAGATAAATGGCAGACAGGATGACGGATGATGAAACAACGGGGAGCCATTAATCTTGTGTTTGATAGATTTATATTACATCTATGACCAGCTAGGAAGCAATTTATTGCTATTAAATAAACATGGACTCATGGAATTACACTGTAGGTACTCACCAAAGACCGCGGCACCTGAGGATTAAGTCCCTTGGCCAGAGGCATTGCGACTGCTTCAAAGAAGCTTGAACCAGGGACCTCAGGATGTAGAGTCTTTGGTTCAATCCATGGAGCCAAAATAATTCTTCATGAGCCAGGCTACTCTGTCCTCATACTGTTTTCTGAATCTCTTTTTGCCAAATTTATGGCCTTTCATTTCTCTTTTTTTTAATATATGCATTTTTGTGACAATCAATGATCTACAACCTACCAACTGCAGTTTACATGTTGAAAAGCAGTTATAATTAAAAGGGGGAAAAAAACTTGACTGTTTGATAAAAGACAACGAATACATTTGAAGAACATTCTTAGTTTGTTTGATGCATTTTACTGTAGATGTCTTTCCCTTTGTCATTTATTGTCTAATTTATGTCTTTGAGAAATGACTCACTCAAAAAGTGCTAAGTGGAAGACCTTAGTGTGCAGATGGAGGGGGGGGGGGGGGGGGGGGGGGCTTGTCAATCCCAAAAGAGATTACACATTGTGGCTGTTTTATGCCACTGCATGTACTGGTATGTTCTGCAACAATGCTGCTGTATGGTGGCCTGATACAGGTCTTGACAAGTACGCGTACAACACAACCACAGCAAAGCAGTGTTAGAAGGTTTACATATGCTGTAAGCCAGCGCAAGTGTAATGCGTGTTGTGAGAATGCCCCGTGTACAGACTGCGCCTTGTGAACATTGAACACGCACACATGCACATATCTGTGGCAGCTTTATAACATCCCATACGAGAATACACAGAGCCTCATTATGTATGTGCCATGTGTGTACATGTAGAATTTGTATGGCAATCCATACTGGGCTGGGACATGTCAATGACAATGGTACAATCAGCCGAACAGTGGTTCTAGGGGAAAGAGCTCTGAGGTTTTGGTTTCATGTCGGTCTGAAGTGGATGTTTCGACAAGGCGGCAGACATATTTGTTACATTGCAATCTTTCGATTGTGGCAGCTGATTTGCAGTTTGAGATAGGATTTCATTGAACAGTGAATTCATCATAATTTCTCAGATTCCATAAAATGTGCTGGCAGTTAGACTGTTTATTGATAGAGGCATGACCTTCAAATTGAACATTTTGGTAACTTAGCACTTATTGTAGTTTCACACACCATGTAGATTCTTTTACAGTGAAGATTTTTCCTGCAGTCTAGGTTAAACCAGATATGTATGATAACATTACCAGTACTGTAAAAGTGGACATTTTCGCTGCGTTGAAATTTTCGCGCATTTCGCGCAACCCGAAACTAGCGCGAAAATAAAAGCACATGAATATTTTTGCTTGCCATATGTTCCAGTAGTTAATGTCTTGATTCCGCGGAATCAAAAACACGCGAAACCCTTCTTACCACGCCGAGCGCGAAAAATTAGTCACGGAAAATATCCACTTTTACAGTACCTGATTTGTCAGGTGACACTACATTTTGCTCCTGCAACAATTCCTCTGTTTTTATTCTCTCCAAGGACATAGGATTAGGGTTGTGACAGGGTTTGGGGCTTAGTTTGATGTGAGGATTAGGATAAGGGATAGGGTCATGTTGGTGGGTAGAATTTATGCTCGGCGTAGCGTGCAGATATTTCATGGGAGCAATTGTTGCAGGAGCATACTGTATGTCATGGAACCAATTTCTCTATGTGTTGGTTCATTTTCCGAGTCAAATTTAGCCAAAGTATTCAATGAGAGCAGAGCCAGCTTTACTGCAAGTTTGAACTTGAGATTTTGCGCAATGAATACATACAATAAACCCTTTGACTTTGAGTTGTTGTAATGTCTCATAGGGTTTCTGCAGTGTTCACTTGCTTCCTGTCTAAAGCCAAGGGTTTAAGTTTCCTGTGGCGTGGGAAGATATGGTTGGTCCAATTCTCGGTATTGCCAATGTGCAAAAAGCTTCTCTGCACACTGCAGAGCCTGTCACAGAATTAATGCACTGTGGGATTCCTCCTGAGCATTGTCACTTCCAGTCAGTTTGTGCGTGTCTCAGTTCCCCTGTGATTCAATGCAACTTTTGTCTGCTTTTCTTTTGTTGCTGCTTTTTTCTTTGGTTAGGATTAAGCTAAAAAACAGTTTAAAACTCCTAATTATTTGATACTCATTTGCGGTCACGAGAGTCATGGTTCACCACTGCAAGGCTTCAGTGCACTGGTAACATAACGGAAAGCAAAGAAATCTTCAATGGAAAATACCCCTGGATAAAGACGGAAGCGTGACTTTTTTTAACAAGTGCACATATGCAACCAAAACAGAGGCTATCCCATAATGCATCTAAAAATGCTGCTCACCGCATGGCACCTTGGTACTGGCGATACTGAGGATTGAAGCGATCTTCATTCGTTACCCACTGTGGTACGGTGTATTCGAAAAACGGGAACAGCGCCTGTCAGTGAATATACATCAAAGTGTATGCTCATTAGTAATGGTCAACTCCAGTCAAGAGTCTTTGGCTGTGTGTGCAGTCGATAAAGCTGTACAAAATTTGTTATTGTGGATTCTCACATATTTCCGAGCCAGACCAACCTACCCACTTCATGAATCCCCACACTACTTCTGGTCTTTATGGACATGATGGAAGAAGATGATGACATGTGTGTTAAATGTGAAAATGGTCAAAATCCTGGAATTAAGCCCAATTACAAGGTATATACCAGATTGTGTGCGAATTGAGTGAATGCAAAAATGTTATTAAGACACATCAGTGAAATTTGAGGAAGATCAAACAAACCATTCAAAAGTTATGAATTCATAAACTCTCGTTACCACCATGGCCTGATAGGAATTTTGCACTGCCAGTGGTATTTTGCTGAAGGGTTCCCCTCAATTTGCTTGTATTCTGATCATTAGACCAAAGATTAGTGATAAATTTTATCCTGAATCCTTCATATGATTCTCTCTTTCCCGTAATTATCTGTAAAAGCATAAACATGCTTGTGTAGAAAAGAGAAGCACCGGTACTTCAGAAATTTCATATCAAAAGTAGATGTCAGAAAATGCATTTTCTTGCTGAAATGTGACATGTACACATCTTGTGTGCAATCTCTGTCTGCATGATAGAAGAAGAAAAGCGAAGGTTTTGATAATTACTTTGCTAACTGTTAGTGTTGTCATTGTCCTTGCTCTCAGGGGCATTCTCGAAACAGCAGTAAAGCTTTGCATGTCTTCCTGTCTTTGGTTTCCCTTGTCATGCAGGAGCCCATCTACATTGTCACAGAACTCATGTCCAATGGCAGCTTGTTGGATTACCTGAAGGACGGGTCAGGAAAGGACACCAAGCTAACAACTCATGTGGACATGGGTGCTCAGGTAGGGGCAAAAGATTTGAACTTACGGGAAAAGTTACCTCATGAGGCAACCCTTCGTTTTTGTGTTTGGATTTATTTTTATGCCTCCGCCACAAAGCGTCACCAGAGACATTCAAATGTTTTTTTGGATTTCTATCTGTCCTTCCGTCTGTCTGTCCGTAAGCAATTTTGTGAACAGCATAACTTCAGCACTGTTTGAGGTATCCAAATAAAAGTGGCATGTGTATGCATGAGTGGATGAAGCTGTGCCTATCAACTTTGGGTGCACATGGTCAATGTCAGAGGTCATAGGTCAAGGTCAAATACAAAAATTTGACCATAATTACCTCCGCAAAGGAAGGAGATTAAGTGATCGCGTTGGTTTGTCTCTTTGCAAAATAACTCAAAAAATTGTATATGAAAAATGTAAATGAAACTTGCATAAAAAGTCAATATTGACACAAGGAACACCTCATTCAGTTTTGTAGTGATCCAGAAATTTTCATGGATTTTTGAAGGATTTTTCATCTTTTGGCATATAAGGTCAACAAATGTGGGGTTCAAGCTGCACGTACTGGAGGTTTACATACATGCACTTAAGTGTGTGCTCTGCTTGGGCGAGGCGCCGTGCAATGACGTAAACAAAATATTTCTATTTTTGGAAATGAGTTGCTGGCTTGACGGAGGTTTGTGCTCTCCGAGTGCTTTTCTAGTTAATCAATTAATTTGATGTATTACACTTTGGCATATATGTCAATGTATTATTACCTCCGCCAAGGAAGGAGGAGCTTAAGTGATCATCAGCGTTGGTTTGTCTGTTTGCAAAATAACTCAAAAAGTTGAGTACAGATTAAAATGAAACTTGCAGGAAAAGTCGATATTGACACAAGGAACACCTCATTCAATTTTGATAGTGATCCAGGAATTTTTATAGATTTTTGAAGGATTTTTCATCTTTTGGCATATGTAGGGTCAACGAACTTGGGGTTGGAGCTATGCGTACTGGAGGTTTAGATACTGTACGTACACTATTGATAAAGCGTGCGCTCTGCTCGGGCAAGGTGCCGCGCAATAACGTTTAAAATGAAACAAAAGGCTTTTATTTGGGGAAATTGCGTGCGTGTAAGGATGGAAATGAGTTGCTGGCTTGGTGGAGGTCTGTGCTCTCTGAGTGCTTTTCTAGTTCATTTTGTAATCATGGCCAGAAGAGAAGAATGAGTGTCTTGCTTCGGTTACAATGGGATAAGTTTCATCAGATGCGTAGTAAAAGGTTTTTTTTGAGGAACAATGTAATTAAAGGAAGTGACATGACAGAAAGATTGCATTATTAAATGTTTTAACCCCAACTTGCTCTGTATAAATCAAACACAGATTGCAAGTGGTATGGCGTACCTTGAGACCATGAATTTTGTCCATCGTGACCTGGCGGCTCGAAATGTCCTGGTCGGCGAGAACAACATTGTCAAGGTGGCAGATTTCGGGTTGGCGCGACTCATCGAGGAGGATGAGTACATGGCAAGAGTCGGTGAGTTTTCCGGGAAATTATTTCGCATATTAAAGAACATTACAAAAAACTCAGTTAGCATGGGGATGCCATGTAATGGTTAAGGCTATAGGCCGACTTTGGTTTTTTCAGGAATCCCAGAAGCAAAAATTGTGAAAAAAAAAATTCCAACATTAAATTTGAAGTGAAATCTATTAGATGGTGATGGTTTACAGATGTCAAAATAATTTTGAAGGTAATCAGGTGTGTTTGTGAAACACATTTCATAGTAGCATTTAGACTTGCAGCTGTTCCAGTGTTGGAAGGAGTCCACATACAGACTACAAATCACAAACAGCATTTAGTGCAGGCAGAATTTCAGAGACCCCTAATACAATTGTAGCTTGTCAATCTAAACATGCAGTTGGTATGTGCATGCAAGGCAGAATACAAGCATGCATACATACATCTGGGCTCGAGATTAGCTGTGGCCTAGTAGCCTGGGGCCACTAGCGGTTAATATGGGGCCACCAAACTTCCAAAAAAAGGTTATCTGTTGGTGGCCCTACCAGGCAACTAAGATTCAAAATGGATTTTTACATTTCCTTGAATTTCGGGCATCTGCATTGCTTTTGCAGGCCACCAATATTTCAGATGTTCCATGTAGATTTTAGAGGCCCAGACAGGCACCTAGAGCAAAAAATTAGTGTTGATCCCTGCGTACATGCACATGTGCATCACATAAACCTCTTTTCAAAAGCTTTTTTTTCTTCAGAAATGAAAGAATGGTCTAGCCGACTAATCTGTGCATTCTTGAGCATGTTTAAAAGAGTTATTCTGTATGTTGTTCAAACAAACAATAGGCCACCCAGAATGGCATAAAATGTGGTTGAAGCATGTTGTTACAAAATGCCATAGCGTAATTTTAGAAACATAAAATGTTGAAACAGTGTTTAGCTTTTCCTCAGACACCAAAAAACAAACAATCAAATAAAGAAAGAAAGAAAGAAACAAACAAACAAACAAACAAACCAGCAGCAACAATCCAGCATCAACTTTAAACCTAAACACTTTTTAGAAAATACGCTCTTTTTGCCATGCTAAGATTGTCATATGGGCTGTGATATGAAGAAGGGCACATTTTTCATTTGTATTCCTGCAGGAGCCAAGTTCCCCATCAAGTGGACGGCTCCTGAGGCAGCGCTTCATGGCAGGTTCACCATCAAGTCAGATGTGTGGTCGTTTGGTATCCTCCTCACGGAGATCGTCACCTTTGGCCGCATCCCGTATCCTGGTACGTCAGATGATGTCCTGAAAGTTTTATCATCATCATTTTGTAATTTCTTTATAAATCCATCTGATTGTTGTTTATTTAATTGTTACACAGCATATGTGACTGCCCAGCTCTAAACCCCACAAAAAGTAGGCCTACATGGATTTCCACTTTGCTGCATAGTTTACAAGAATACAAATGTAGGCCTAAGCTCATAAAGCTATGAGATGCTACAGGTAATTACTTAACCCATTGAAGTCGAGTCTCCAGTATACATGGGCAAGTGTCTATGGGAAATGCATGTTGTAGCAAAATCAGCCCATCATCAACGGTTTAAAATTGGATCATCCTAACCCATACAAAAGCTGATAGAAATGAGAGAGAGTAAGGATGTGCAGTTTCATAGAAAAGGGAGAAAAGAGTATTGGAAGATTATTGTCACTCCATTATGCTGTTCAGATGTATCAATGAAAACATGTTCTGTTTCCCCAATGAAAGCAGACCTGTCCAAAAAAAATATTGTCCAGAAAAACTGCTCCTACTTCAATTCCTGTTTTATACTAAGCCACCAAATTTTGACAGAAAAGAGTACTCTGCCTGGTAGTAAAGACAAATTGTGACCGTGCACCTCAAAACGAACATAAAGTCGCACGTGCACTGATTTTGCGTGAGGACTGAAAATAAGTGAAATGGGTCAACCTAGCCGAACTTGACTTTTTCATATTTTCTGAAAGAATGGGTCTTCTTTTACATTGTGCTAAAATTTGGTATCATAAAACGGGCAGGAAAGTGTGTTTTTTAGCAGTTTATTTCGAACATTTTTGGTGGAATAGTGTGATTAGGTGTGTCTTTAGAATCCCTTTTTCATTTTTGAAAAACCTTGTCCACACTCTTCACTTTCAACTGTAATAACTTTTGAAAGGATAGTGCTACTGCTTTGAAAGTTGGCATTAATTATGGACAGAATGTATTAATGAGGCATGCTTAATTTCAGTTTAATCTGATAATCCCTTCATTGTTGTTACTCTGGTTTACTTCCTGTTTTTTGTCCCATTCATCGCACAGCCAGCGCGGTTTGGTAAAGATTAAGCTCTTAAATAGACACTGTACTTCAGAGCCTCTTTTCTCAGTTCACACTTTTCCCGAGTTTGTGCTTTCTTTCCAATATTTAGATAGGTTAGGAGAGTCCATATGATTTGAGTTATACATCATTTTAAAGCTTAAAGTGTGCTCTTTCAGAATATGGTCTTAACTAAAAATTCATGTCTGGTGACTTTTTGTATGTTTTGAGGTGCAGGGTCACAATTCTACAGAGTATCATGGTCTGCACCTTTTTTGGGGTTTTGAGCTGGACCGTCATTTTTCCACTAATGAATGATATTGATTTGTAATCAGCTTTCTTCTGTTTGCTTTTGTTACATTTTACACCTGTCTAGATTATCATTCAGATTTTCAGTCATATGCAGGGATGCCAATCTTGTAAGCAGCATCGCAGTATTCTGAGGGCTGAAAAGGCATAGCTTTGGTGTTTTCCATGAAATGTGCCATATTTTGGGCAAAATGTACAAAATGTGGCAAAAAAGTAACAGTTGGTATCTTTGTACACATATGTGTGCCTCCCTTTGATAATGCAGTTGTTAATATTTGATCGTAATCACTGATGCAGCAGAATGTATTCCTGTACAGGGTAGACTTTGTCTAACAAGAAACAAGCTACAATCAAGATGCTCAAAGATAGGTGTACATACTGGAGAAGTGGAAATTTTGTGCAGCCAGAAATTTGCTCCTTGCAAAATTCGCAAAAGGTTTCATGCACTCGAAAATTTCTGGTTTTCCAGTGTTTTTGTACATTTCCTCTCATCGGAATTGAATTGCTCCATGGTACAATTGCACGCGGACCTCAACCGTTCTCTGAGCAAGTGTCTTTTCCCCTTTTCACTCCTAGGAATGACGAACCGAGAGGTCTTGGACCAAGTGGAGCTGGGCTACCGCATGCCCAAGATGCACCATTGTCCCGACTCCCTCTATGAGATCATGCTGAAGTGCTGGCACAAGGACCCCCAGCAGCGACCCACCTTCGAGTTCCTCCACTTCTGCCTTGATGACTACTTTGTGTCGACAGAGCCCAACTACAAGGAGGCAGACTAGGGGAGAGGATCCCACCCCACCCCTCCCCTTCTCCCTGGCCTTCTGAAGAAGGAAAGACTGTGAAGGGAGCCCTCATGAGGCAAAAAAATTATTGCCAAATGGACAGTGGTTAGGATGATTGGCGTCGAGCGAACGAATGAAAAAGAGAGGGAGAAGTAAGAGTGTGACTTGCCACTGAAATGACGAGGAATGAAATGATTTTGCGATGGAATGATGAGGGAAATGAGATTACTTCTGTTCTTTCATTTGCTGGAGTTAACAATATTATATCAAATCAATTTGTACAATTACAAAGAAACTCCACCGGAAAAGTGGCTTATGAAACAAAAGCAAACAAATGAAATAGGGAACGTATACAAGCAGAAATGGTTTTGATTGCAGAAGAACATTTTATCTTATTCTAGGATTATAAAAGGCATACTGACGACGTAATGTATATACAAATATTTATGCAAGGTTAAGTGCAAAATTTGACGTCGTTCTTTTGTATAGTTTTGCAATGACCAATCTTCGGCCTTTCATTGTCCAATCTGTGAAAACTTTTGAGTACATGCAAAAGCATTAGCTTGAGTGCCTAGTCTGCCCTTACTCTGAATTTGAGAACATTATATTATTTGCTCACTGTACAAACAGCAAATATTTTGCACAATCATGTTTATTGGTCAGTCACTACTATAGTGTAGGGCCTACAGTGTACGTGCAAACATTAGGGGACAGGACTTTTGTGTTCACACTCATTGTAGACATTCATTACCGGTGACTATGTTTGGTCATGTTAATTGGTGTTTAAAGACTTGTCAGCATTCCTTTTTAATATGCACTAAGTTGCAAACTTTCAAAGAAAAAAACTGAATTAATGATGCAAGAATGGCCCACTCAGCCATTGATATTTTAACACTTAACAGATTTGTAACGCCAAATAATATAATATAATCTTAATTAAAGAAGAATGTGCAATTATCTGGCTCTAATCACTTCAGTGTACTTGCAAGTTTGATCTTTTTCACAAGGACCAAATACATGTATGCTTCTGTTTTTTACACCATAGATATTTTCAGTGATAATTGACAAAGAGTGAGATAATAGACCTGTGCTACGTTTGGTATTTGATGCAAATAATTTAAGGAGGAAAGTCTCCGGTCAAATTGGCAGGGTCCAATGTGAAAGTGTCCCGCGTCGGCTTTACCTGAAGGCTTCAACTATAAGATGCCGGCCAAGTACTGGTAAGCATTGGGTGAAGCGTGTAGAGAATTGCTGTATTTTTTGTACCCCTTCCCAATCCCTCCCACACAGCACTTTATACATGTAGTCATGGCCGTCGTATATTGGAACGCGCTTCCTACGCTGCAACCGCACTGTTGGAGTGCTCCACGATAGGCCTATTTACACAGCCAGTAATACAAAGTTGCGATTATTTGCATCAGAATTTGACTGCGACATAAAACCATTTTTTTAATGTGTGTGGACATAATAATTGCAACTACACCTGTATTAGTGAGATTCAAATCACAATTCACACACTATTCAAAGAGCAATGTTTCCGAATTAGTTGCGTTTTTTTCAAAATAGATTCAGTTATTTGCATTACAAAGTGTGTATGAATGCTGTGCAAAATGGTATTGTTTTTTTTATATCGCAAAATGCAAGGCACGCGTGGGATAGTCGGATGAAAGTCATATCAAGCAGTTTGGCTTCGCTCGAACTGGTGCAATGTGGATGGCGTTTTTTTTTTTTTTTCTTGCGAACAAGTGCACAACAAAAGCGCAATTTAAATAGCGATTCGAATCACACTTTTCCTGTGTACATGTGAATGTGCCTAATACACTGTACCAAGCTTCAGTCACAGTCCACCAGTCTCGAGTAGCCTCCAGGTGGGCCTGCGTGCATTATGCTAAATGCGCACTGTGCTAGATCTCCCTTTCATTGCAACTTGATGAGAGGCATTGTATATTACACACACCACATTGAATACCGGTACAACTGCTCCTGTGCACATGACATGGTAATTTGACTGACTGCATGCTTTGTATCAATGACCAAAAGTCATGCAGTATACAAATGCATACAGTATTATGCATTTTAAAGGCTTTAAAGCTGCTCTCAAATTGATACCAAAAAGTCATTTTTAAGGTGTGTTAATTACCTAGCATTAATGCAACTGTTGATTGGAGCTCTTTGCATATTTTTTTGTATTTGCTCAAGACGCCAGGGCCATCAGCATACAGTAATTACTTGTTTACTTTTAAATCTAGATATTAGTGTGAGCCGCCAAATGAGTTTCGTGTTGTACTTTCAGTTGCAAGAATTGTCTGGAAATGTGAGCCTGTTGCCGTTCATATATTTTTACCAAATTCTTACTGAGATCAGAAAAGAATGCGCGTTTGTTAGGGAGACTAGGTCATATTGGCCTATGAAATAAGAAAAAAAGTAAAGAATATTTTTGTGAAGTGAAGCTGATCCTATCAGTTGTTGATCATGTACGCGTAACAATTGAACCTCACTACGAATCGGTAATCAGGAGATTTTGAATATTGCATAATCTTTTTGCACTGTCGTAACATGCAATATATTTTTTAATGATTGTGTGTACTGTGCCACTGTAAATATTGAGGATTTTGATACATCACATTCCGTTATTTTGTATGACTTGGGTCAATCAATTTTGCCCTTAATAACCTAATTCTCTTTTTTTTTTAAAATCTTGGTGGGATTTTTATTTTGTCGTTGTTGTTGTTCTGACATTCTTTGTGACCAGACATGGTGATGCATTCTTAGGAAATATTGTATGTATACATTTCTTGGAAGTGTTTCACATCATCAGCAACTATCACATCTTCAGCCGGGATGATCTTGCCTGGACAGTACATGGATGATGTGTACATACAGTCATCTGACGAAGCATGTCAGCAGTGCACAATTGTGTACATATTTCAATCATTTCTATATGGGAAGTGGGCTTCGGTGAAAATAGACATTTAGAACGTAGTACAATGTATTAAAGCAATATTTTCTGTTCTGAGATTTGACTTTGTCTCACTATTCTGCAATATGAAAAAAAAAAGTAGGCAAAAGATTACATTCTACATTTTTGTAATTATGCAAATTTGAACTTTGACCAAAGTATAAATCTTTGTGAAATGTGGTTAAGGGTTTTGATCTGGCTGCAGGTTTTAACATATGTCAGCACACTTTTAGTACAAAGATTTTGAACCGACTTTGTTCTTCACTATTAAATGTGAGCGTTTGTGCCAGTCTCGATCGCATTGTTTGCACCTTCCCACTGTATTTCAAATGAGAGAGTGTGTGGTCAAAATCAAGTCAGCCAGCTTCCAAGCCGGTGCCATCATACTTTTGTTATCATACTGTGAAAAACAGTGTGCATTATACTGTATATTCCTTAAAACTCAGTGGTTCCGACATCAGTTAAGCTTCTGTCTTACTCTCATGTGGTATTAGGGGAAATTCTGTTACATTTGTACAAGAATGTTGAATGAGGTCATCAGGTCCAGGTAATTAACCTCGTTATATCTAGACGCTTGTTTTTGTACACTTGGAACACACCCACAAATGCACACTGCATGACTGCGTCCTTGTTTCCACCAGTGTCATGCACATGACAGAGTTATTGAAATTCAGTACTTTTATAAGCATGCAGTACATTGTGCAGGATATGGCATTGTGTAATTTTTTATTTTTCAATATGATATAAATATGTGGATTGCTGTTTATAGAGAATTGATATGTCCATTGCCAAAGACTTTGTCTTATCAACAGATCTGATCAATAAAACATTTTCTTTGTAGAAATTCTGCTCCGTAGACCCAGACCACCATAGCTGGCAATAGTAGATGTGCTTGTACAAGACATTTGCAGAATGCTTTTTATTAATACTGTAATACATGTTTAATATCGGATAGTGCTCGAGCTTAATCTGACCATTGTCTGTTGAAACTGCACAACTCTCGCTTTTTGTACATTGATGCAATGAAACCCTTATTTCATGAATTTTCAAGTAGATTGGATTTTTTTTTTCTTCTCTCGGGCAGAAAGGCAAATGAATTGATATTTCTCACAAAATTTCTGTTGGTGGGAAAAGTTAAATGCCTGCTGCAGGTCAGGTTTGGAGTATGCATGTTTCTCTCAACTTGTTAATTTCAGCTGAATCCTGACAATTTGTCCTGATTGTACAGAATTGTGAGATGAGCAGGGCCGGCGCAGTGTTTTCAAAAGTGTGGGGGCCCTCTTCCAGGTTTCATGAGCTAACAAAAAAAAAGAAAGAAGAAAAAAAAAAAAAAAAGCTCATCTCTTTTCCCCGTCCACTTCCAGGTTTCTTCGGCTGACAAGCAAAAGAAAAAAAAAAAAAAAAAAAAAAAGGTCCTCAGCTCATCTCTCCCTGTCCACTTCCGGGTTTCCGGGTTTCTTCAGCTGACCAGCAAAAAAAAAGAAAAAAAAAGGTCCCTATCTATTTCTATTTTAGTGCCACTTACGTACTTCCAGGTTAAAAAAAGTGTGGGGGCCCGGGCCCCCACGGCTGCGCCGGCCATGATGAATTTCAATGACTCTGAATTTTGAAAGAATGGGCACAGCCACAGATGGAAGAATGGTTGTGTATGTGTACAATAAGAACTGTCGTTATAAAAAGAGGTAGTGTGTAACATTATCCTCTTTCATGACAAGGTGATTTTGAAGGTCCGAACTCTTTGTATTTCATTGGTTTTGCACCCTGATGTGCAAATGTAGTAAGAAACCTGATATAACAAGGTAATTGTCATGGTGTTTAATAGGTCGTTGTTATCTCAAAGCTCCTGTGTCTTTGCACATTGGGTAAGACTTTTGATGTTGTTGCTGTTGACAATAAGTGTAATGGGGTCATGTTGTGTGCATTGTAGTGCCTAGTTGAATCAAAGGGTTTGCATATAGGGATGGAGTGCTTGTAATATGATGCCAAACATGTAGTGCTGCCTAGGGGATTTTTTTGTGCCAATGTTAGTATGTGGTCTTGATTCCTTAACTGATTCCCAACAAAAGGAGAAAAAGAGTTTGTAGGGAGCCATAGTCAGCAGTATGGGGCGATTGGATTTGGGTAGCTATCTTGTATGTGTAGCTGCAAAGTTAGTACTGTTTATAGTGGAAATCAACAAACGTAATACTGTATACGCCGAATATTTCGCGAGGTTTTTATTTTCGTGAATTTTGCGAGTCAGGTGCTATTCGCGAAATTAAAAACGCACGAAAATATTGATCCTGATATGAATGTGACGTATGCGTACACATTTCTCCGTTCAGTACAGGACTCCACGATCGCAAATTTAACCACTCGCGATATAGTCGGGAAGTCTCGATTCACGAAAATTTAGACTCGCGAAATATATGGCGTATACAGTAACATACTTTTGTGGAGGGCAAAAGTACAAGCACAAGGGACTCAAAATGTTTGGTAGAAGCAGCATGAAACTTGACAGGCCGATGGATTACATCAAACTGGTTTACACCATGATCACAAATCACTAAAATATGGTATCATTTTGCATAGACTGACTTTTATTTCAATAGTTTCTCTAAAATAAGGTCTCTGTGGAAGGGAGTCATATCTTTTTTCCTACAGTTTTTGAAAAGAAAAAGAAGAAGCATTGCTGCCTTTCAAAGCTGACTCGAAGATGAAAAATAGATATTGCACAGGGGACACAGTGGAAATGGAAACTTGGGGTCAGAGACTATTTTCAAGCAAACTTTAACATCTGATACAAAACATAGTTTATAGTGATGTATTCCCCACCCCACCCCACTTTGTTTTCACATTTCATTTTGTTTTCCCTTTGGTTTTTGCTTTTGTTATTTTTAATGAATGTTACAACATGATGTACCATGTAAACTTGCCAAAATATTCAAAATTGCCAGTGTGCAGATAGTGAAAGGTGGCTGATGAAATTGATGTCAAGAAATGAGAAATTAGTTGAATACGTAATTTAATAGCCAGTATCGTAAAGTGAAGTGTAATTTCTTATTTTGTACATGTTGCAGTCTTATGATGGGATTTCTGTTTGTTTTTTTTCCAACTGCTGCTTTTGTATTCGGAAAGTAGTTTTTATAATAAATTAATCATGAAAAGTTGAGGCATTGTGGTGATATATTTTGAGAAAATATCATAAAAGACACACAAAGATATTTGCTGTTCTGTGAAATTGAATCAATTTGAGTACACTAAAGCAGTGATAATCATAATGTAAACAAAGCAGGTCAGGTTACAGCTTGCTTGCAATTAGATGATAATCACATCTTTTTCTTTTTTAAATTTTTGCATCATGTGCAAGTGAAGCTGGAATCATGTATGTAGCAGAATTACAATTTGCAGGCCTATTATTGATCAAATTTTTACATGTACTAGCAGTGTCTTGATGAACCATCAGTTTACCTAAGACCAGCTTGGTCTATATTATTATTAAACAAGTTTCATTGTCTATTACGCAGTGCCCACGTTTCTGGGTTATGTACTACTTTTTATAGAAATATGAGGTATTTTAAGTGGATTTATCATGGTAAGAATTTCTTATATTGTGAGCAGTATGATTTTGTACATAAATGGCAAATATTTTATGCATGTATAGTAGCACAGTTTCATACATATGATAGTTGTACAGCGCTGGTAAAAAAAAAAAAAAAAGAGGAAAGCCTTTTCCTATTAGTGTCAACTAAACCTTTACTGTCATCTATTATAAAAGAAAATAATAAAAAAAATAAAAAAAATAGGCAAACATTCCCACCCTATGGGCTCGTCCTGGTAAGAATTACCAGTACGCTGTATCTGATAATCGAACTACAGTGTGTATATATGTCAACATTGCACTGATGTGTCTTAAAAAGAGAAAGGGAACAAAACAAAAAAAGTCACATACGCGTATTCTGCTTTGTTCGTTTCCTATAATAGTTGCATTATGAAAAGCTGAAGTTGTTGTGCCCCCAGTGTTCTGTAAGTTTTGTTGGAGGTCGGAGGTCACGACTAGAAATTGCAGGGTCACGTTGAGTTCCAATTCGGTCTCCATCCTATCAGAAGCTGGCTGTGTGATTTTGGCCGCAATTCCACAATGTAAATTTCATTCTGTGACATATACATGTACGTGTATTTGACCAGAGAGTACATTTGTAGGTTGACATTGCTGCAACTCACCTCGACTCTTACCACCAATATGCACTTGGCCTTGGCAATACATTAGATACGTGTACAGTATGTGGGATATTGTAAATGACTCTATGTTAGCCCACTGCAAACTCGTCTTTTGTTTTTATTTCCTTTCAGAGACAGTTTTTTAATAGCTTACAATTCTGCAATTCTCGTATGGATTTTTGCTTTATCGATGTCAGCTTTTGTACATGTATGCTGTCTGTCTTGACAATACGGAAGCCATGGCATGAGCGGTCTTGTGTGAATGGTCAAAAGAAACTTGGTAAACAGTGGGAAATATTTGGTTCAACCCAACATGATTGATACTTCTTATAGCCACCAGGGATTTGCAAAGATAATAAATGATGCTCTATATATGTCTCTGTGTTTCTTTGATTGTCCCGCGTTCAGATGTGTCAGAATCAAGCTAGTTTTGTACAAAAACAAAAGGAAGAAAAAGATAATGCACACTCTATTACAAGGTCAACCTCTGATCTTTTTGTAAAGTGTGTCTTCGGTAACCATGGCAACTTTTATGCAACTCTTTCTTCCACACAGACTGTTGTGTTTGGGATGATGCGAAGGTTTAGAATGCCCTCCATTGTGCTCATGGATGAAGAAGTAGTGGAAGATGGGTCTAAAGCTATCAGTTTTATATCACTGGTCACTAATTATCAAACCCTGGTGTGATATTTCAATGTGATGCATTTCAGTTTGGTTATATTCTGTTTGACAAACCCACTGTGCCTGTTATATTAATGCTGAACATGGATGCATGCTACTTTGGATCACACTTTGTGGGTGTTTTTTTTTACCAGAGACAGTGGGAAGATTTTAAAGCCAATTATTTTTTATCAGTACAATGTACATGAATCGTGGAAATGATATATCTGTGAGGTACTGTACTAGCTGTATTTTTGTAAGACTAGATTGCATTTGGACTGTCACACAAAGAACTATTTCTGTCACATTCTTCTGTTTCATACATGATGCAACAGACATGAATAAAAATATTGATTTCTTTTTTCGTAATAAAATCAACTAATTGACTCTATATTTCTTCTTTCATGCATCATCGTTTGCATTCTTTGGTCAAATTTAGGCATTTCACTGCTCAACACACATACAGGAAACGTGCAGTGACTTGTCAGAACACCACCATTATTCACAAGTAGAGGTACATGCAGAGACTCCAACCCAAAGCACCTTCTGATCTGAAGATTCTCTCGCTTGAAATCCCTTGCAACTCCCAACTTGATGGGCGCAAAGTTCTTGCGGCCGGGGGCCAAGATTTAGTGTTCTACATGTAGATGCTCTCTTGTGTTATCTCAAGCTTATTTTTCTACATGAACATACGATGACACGCAAAGTAAGAGATCATTTTAAGCAGGATACACAGAGCCTGAGCGTAAATCTCAAGCGGGAGGACGGGAGATTTTGCAAAAATGGGCTCTTGGCGGGAGATCTCCCATTGAAAGCAAGAGACTTGGAGTCTCTGTACATGTACGCCGAGATAAGACACATCGGCCCATATTCACAAAGGTGGTTTAAATTTAGTCCATGGTTCATGCAAATTTCTTCTGCGTAACTTAGGCATGTAACAAAACGCACTCACAAAAAGACATCCAAAAATAACCACATGTTGATACTTGCATGTGTAATGTATGCCTAGTTCATGCTTATTTCAGTCCCTGGACTCAATTCAGATCTCTGTTTTTATTTGAACCACCTTCAAGAATATGGGTTGTAGACCCATTTTAAAAAAAATGCATTGTTTTGTTGTTTTTCAGGTTTTATTTAATGATCTACATTGCCATCATTATAGCAGTTTTTCCAACTTACTGTCTTGAACCCTACGGTCATGTAATAAAGTAGCTGTAACTCTCCAAAGGAGAATGCAACCCAAATTATACAATGGACTCCCGTTATAACAAAGTCCTCAGGACCAGCAGTTTTCTTTTGGTTATATCGAAATTTCGTTATAAGCAAACAAAATTAATAAACAATAAAAATACATAGAGTTGATAATGCTGCGACCTGAATTTTCACTTTGTTGTAACCGTAATTTTGTTAAAATGAACCATGTTCGTTATACACATAATGGGAGTGCACTGTATATTATACATTGTACATTGTACATGTATAAATGTATACTAGTGGATTGGAAGACTGCAATAATAGAAGAATGCATCTGTGAAGTTTGAGGAGGAAATCGGATGATCCATTCAAACATTTATACAAACTTTCAAAGTTTTGGTGCCATCACTGCTACAGTAAGAAAGCAACAACATTTTATGACTTCACTCATGGACAACTTACATCGCTCAGTTTCTGGGGCCTTGTTACAATAGGGTTTCCCTGCGTTTGGACATATCAGTTTTCCCCCTACTGCCCACTGAATGAACAAAATAAAACAAATGCAAGATCCAAATGCTTTCACCAGACTGTCTGATTTACAGGTCCAGAGGTATTACATCCTCTCCACCCTTCATCCTATTTTTCCCCCAACATCTAATGAGTACTTTGTATATTGCAAAGTAGCATTATTATGACAAATAAACATGGTCCAGATACATTTCACATTTCGTCGTTGGGGTGACAAGACCTTGTATCTGCAATTTTGGTGAAAATGGCCTTTTTGGATTAATGGTCAAATAATGGGTTATGTGATGTCCTGTCCAAATCCCAACTGTTTTACTCCAAAAATGAAGCCACCAGGGCATGTCAAAGGAAAGGCTATCCCATTCGCCACAGTGTTTTGGCAGCCATGTTTTTTGGCTCTCCTGAACATTTGACATTTTGTAGATACGAGGTCTTGTCGCCCCAGCGACGATTTGCATCATGAAAACATATTGTGTATCAAAAATTTACAATGGCCTGTAGTGCTGAACCTTTGCCGTATGTTTTGATCAATGATAATTTATGCATATTTGCATAATGGAAAAATATGAAAAGACAATTAGGACCTTTCACGCTAAAACCTTCACTTTCTAATCAAGTGCTACATACAATCTGTATGAGCAGTTGTTGAACACAGATTGACAGAAATTTGAACAATAATGCTGCGCCATTAGATTATCATTCATGGTGATCGCAAGCTACCTGATATGTCTTCTGACAGAGTCAAAGCCTGGGCTTACTTACTGATTGGCTGTCACATTTCTTTTTAAGAGAGAATGAGGTGTCAGGATCCCTTGGATTTTGTTGCATGACATGCATGCTATTACATTGTCATATCTGCCATAAAATACTGTATACAATCACAGCCATCCAGCTTTTAAAAGCAATTTCAGCCTGCAGCTAAGGTAAAATATCATTATCAATAGAGGTTAACATAAAATTTTGAATGACAATAGATGTTATCAGAAGAAAGGACATGATAATTTTGCCGAGAAGGTTCAGCCTTGCTTTCATTGTGACCCATCAAGTACAAGCTTGTAGACCATTTCATAGGAATGGGCAGGTAGGTTTATGGCAAGATTTGGCCAGTCGGGTGAATGGTAAACAGGTCGCAGAGTATTAAAAAGGAAGACATATACATGTATATTTAAAAGTGCTTCCATTCTTCTTTATACTCTCTGACTGTTCAGCCAATTCTCTCTGACCCCGCTCAGATGGCTTTGAAGACCGTCCCCGGATGCTCATGCAGCCTCCCTGAAACGAAGAGTGAATCCTGGTTCATTGCTTCTTCACTGCTTCTAATGATCCCAATTAGGATTCGAGTGACCCCAATCAAATCGCAAATCAGGTTTTCTCCAGCACACATAACGTCACTCCCGCGATGACAAACACCATACCCACGTAGATGTCTGTAATCAATGAAATGTTGTGGGTGATTAAAATGTCAAGGAGGTGGTTGAATCTTGAATTCAACAAGGCCAGCAAAACATGGTTTACTTTTCCTTCATTTTTTCCACCCTGTCATGATCATTGACTTTTCCTGCTGTACACTAATTTCAATTATGGTTTCAGGAACAAACAAGCAAAAATCTAATGAGTGCCATTGCATGAATGCTTTAATTGTGAACTCAAACCATTGGCTGCCACTATCAGCAGCATAACCGTATGTATGTTTGGTTTGTTTGTTTGTTGTAGTTGTTGTTGTTGTTGTTGTTTTGTTTTGTTCATTTCTCCTCCGCGTTTGCCTGCATTCTAGGACTGAAAATGTTTCATTAAAGTTGTACTAAATATTCTCAGCATTCAGCTGATAAGCAGTCCACACATAACCATGCTCTATCATAATTTGAGCAAAACACTGGACAATCAAGGTTATAGTTTTCTGTTTATCCAATTCTGGCAGAAACCATGCAACAGTTTCATGCCACACTTCTGAATATCATGTAATGGTTGCAAATTCTGCACTACAGTGGAAACTCGATACAGAGATCTGATATAACAAAATACCGTACCTGACATGAAATTAACAAACTAATTTCTCTGGTCCCAATCAATTAATTTCCTTTCTTTTGTATTGTTTGACTACTGATTTAACAAAAAATTATACATAAAAAGAAGAAACGAATTGTCTTGGTACCAGGGATCGCGTTATACCAAGTTTTCATTGTATCTGGCGGACAGTACTGGTACTAATATTTAAATGTAGAAAACAGATTTTTTGAGGTACATTGTACATTGTACATTGCCCCTTGACCCCACCCACCCAACCACACATAAACACAAACACACACACACACACATACACACATACATACATTATACATACATAACATACATGAACAGGCCGTAAACAGATAAAACAGTGAATGGATCAAAAGACAACCAGTAGTTTGATATATCACCCACCTGTACCCCCTACTTTTTCTCCGAGCAGTTTCCCCGACAGTGTAGTGAAGATGAATGTCAAAGAGTTGGTGATTGGAACTACTAAAGATAGCTCTGTATCAGACGGGAAAAAAAAATAGAAGGAAAAAAAAAACAAGAAAGCAAGATATCAGGAAAAACATGAAAACCTACAAATGTGTGCAGGGGGAAAAAATGAACACAAAGGCAGAAAAATAATGATCACTGCATTAAAGGTATGATTTACCATTTGCAGATGAAACAAAAACCCAGCATTGATACCTTAAAATAGTTCTAAATTCGTCTATTTAGAATGAGAAGGGCGTTGAGAATGACAAGGGCATTAAAGTTGTCTTGAACACTATGGCTTTAGTGGCAACTTAACGCTCTTATCATTCTCAACCGACGAAATGTGAGTTAGGGATAGAAACAACCTCTGTATAAATAATTTGAATCGGTAAAATTAATATTAAGTATTGCTAATACAAAATGTGAACAATAGTTATAATAAAAATATTTCTAGACTAAACTGCCGACAGTTATGGTTTATTGAGAAAAACACAGATATCTCCTTATATGTTAGGTTTTATCGCGAAAATTTTATATGAGAGGATGTTTTGTGGTACAACAGACCTACACATATGCATTAAATGTCATTTCTTGAAAATTTTTTAATCACTGTTCCAAAAGGTAAACAGGTCCTTTAAACCTATTCCAACTATATCATCACAAACATGACCTCCTTGGACCCTTTATGTGCCCAGACACGTGGATTAACTTGCCAAACTTTTTCATGAGCATTCAGTAAATCTATCCAAGCTTGACCAAGGTGCAAAGGTAGCATGCCCACTCATGTGTAGCAATGTGACTCAGTCTAGATAATAGGAAGGCCAAGGTGACACAATAGGGATTAGGGGAATTAGGTAATCTCTATTCCTGGACAATAGTTTCCAGGCATCTGTGCCAGATAGGAACAAAGCAATTCAGCCTGGTGCCAATCAGTTTTTAAAAGCAAAGCTAAGTGATTGTTAGCTCTCTCACTGTAAGGGTGACCATTTGTATGCAGAGACCACAGCATTCTAGAGATGATGTTCATGACTGAATTAAATATGGGGATAGCTGTACAGTCAAACTTTACTTGTTCAAAAAAGTAACAAATAGTCGCAACGTTATGTAATTATCCACTTTGATATCACGGGATTATAGAACAAGCCAGTTACAAACAATTCATAAAGCATGCTTTCAATTGTCCATTAAAATTCATTTTACTGCTGCTCCTGCAAAATTATTAACATGAAAAAAAAAAAAAAATGTGCCAGTCACGATTGAGCAAGGGAAAATCAGAGAAAAACAATAATATGTATAATTTATAAAATGGAAGTAAATTTAATCTCCAAGTCATGACAATGCTTCACAATCACATACTACATTGTACGCACAAACTTACATCGGCAGAACATCTCCAACGTAACAGTGTGCCTGGTATTGACCGACCTACCTGCAGACGCGAGCGTGAGGTAGAAAATGACTGACCCACTTTGGTTGATGAGAAATGCCAACAAGTACTGGAGGACAAAATGAGATTGAAGCAATACCAGGTAATCTACATGACACTCATTGCCTGGATTCACACAGATACATGTAGAATGACAAACAACAATGGCAAACAAGACGCATACTCAACCTACAAGTGTCGCACAGCATAGAAGCAATTCATGTGCCCAAACCCAGATTTCAATACAATTTAATGGGAATTGCTAGTGAATTTAGTACAACAACATAACTTTATCTGGCCTACTCTTCTGTATTAAAGCATTTTTGACTTTTTGAATGAAATGAAGTGACACTGCTGTTCACTTTAATATTCACAACTTGTGCCCAAATTCTGCAATATACAATGTACAGCTTGAAAAAAAAGGAAAGTAGAGAAGCATTTTACATTAAAATGACTTTTTGGTGGCACATCAATTTCCACTGCATATAAGTGAATGAGAGGATAACAGTCTTTTGACAAGTGTCAATACATTTGTATAAGACTACCTGTTTGTATCTTTGTTTGTTAGATTGTAAGTTTGTGTTATGGAATTGGATACGTCATGTATCATAATACAGTGCACTCCCATAACAACAAAAACGGTTAGAACGAAATTCTCGTTACAACGAAGTAAAATTCCAGGTCCCCAAATTTGTATCATCTTATTTTTCCATACACTGTACCGGTACTTGACTGGTCGGTTATTACAAAATGTCCATACAACATGTATAACACGAGAAAACTGTCGGTCCCGATAACTTCATTTTAACAGGAGTGCACTGTACATGTATATACTATCTGATACCATCACACTTTTAAAAGGATTGTATAGTTTTGGTTGAGACCTAATTTCAGGTTTCTAACATTTGTTGTGAGATAATGAGAACCTTGTATGAAATATGAAAGAGCATGTAATTCTATGAGGAATTTAACATTTATTTGATGAAAAATGATTTTGAAATGGCTGAGATATCCAAAAAAGAGCAGTTCTCATAAAGTGTGGGACCCACACTTTATTACGATCGCTTTGTTTTACTTTGTTTTTGGATGTTTCAGTCATTCCAAACCCGATTTCCATCAAATAAACTTTGAATTCCTCTTAAAATGGTATGCTCTGTACTATATCATAAGTCATTTCTTGGTAACTCACAAAAAGTTAAAAGCCCAATTCTCATCTCCACCAATACTGTACCATCCCTTTAAAGGACAAGTTCACCTTCATAAACATAAGGATTGAGAAAATGCAACAATATTAGTAGAACACATCAGTGAAAGTTTGAGGAAAATTGCACAATCGATGCAAAAGTTATGAATTTTTTAATTTTTTGTGTTGGAACCGCTGGATGAGGAGACTACTACAGCTTGTGAGTTATATGCGTACAACAGTATAAAGAAAATGTAAAAGAAAATTCAACATATTTTCACTTTTTTCGCATAATAAAAGAGCACTTGACTTGCCTCTTTCTTAAGGCAGGGGGAATAATATTACCCATAACATTTGTCGGTAACGAGTCAGAGGAATGTGTATTTTTTTCAAAAGATGGAATTTTGTGAAATTCTCTTTATATTTTCCTTATATTGTTGTACGCATGTGACAGCTAAGTTATTCATACACTGCAGTAGTCTTCTCATCCAGCGAGTACCGCACAAAAACTTCAAAAATTCATAACTTTTGAACGGATTGTCTGATTTTCCTCAAACTTTCAATGATGTGTTCTACTAATATTGCTACATTCTCTCAATCCTTATGTTTATGAAGGTGAACTTGTCCTTTAACCCTAACCAGGCCGGGCTTTTTTGGGTGTTCTGTGGCCGGGGAGGGGTTGATTCAACCCCCCCTTGAGATCTCGGCTGTCGCTCGCGCAATCGCCATAAAAATTAGCACATACATTACCTGTGGCGTAATCTACCAAACCATACAAAAGAAAATGGAAATTTTTTTCACAATGATTAATTATGCTAATATATGCATAAAATTATACTTTTTGCTCTAAGTCAGAAATTAAAGCTCCTAGCATCCTAATTTTTGGTGATAACATTCTTTGTAGCATTCCTAACAATCTACTTGAAAAAAAAATTTGGTATGAAAATCAATTTCTTATATATTTTATTGTTTTATGAATTTCTTACGTATTTCTTTGTTTTGTCGACCTTTTGTTTTATCATTTTTTTTTCGCAATATTTATGACAGAACCTATTTCAAGCATATTTATTCTAAAATTAATTAGTTTCAGCCTATGAAAGTGAAAATAATCATATCTTTATGAATAAGAAGAGAAAACTCCATTTGCATAGACTTTGTACACAAAATCACGTTTTTGAGTCATTTTCGGTCTGACAGGCATGTACAATGTATAAAAGGTCATGCAGTGTCGTAACAGTATGCACGATTTTCGCCAAAATGGTGTCAAAAGATGCGCGAGACTTGAAAGTAAAAAGTCAGTGAACAGTGCGGTCAAAAAATTTCGCGCGGCGTAGTCGCGGAAAATGTCGAGGGGGGGGGGGGTGGTTGATTCAACCCCTCCCCAGCCTTTTTAGGGTTAAATGTGCAGCTATTTGAATTTAAACTAGATATGTCGCTGGTATGCCTCTACCATAATGCATGGTTCTCCTAATAGGTCTATAGTACAATGTCTTGACGATGTGTGATGACATTTCCACATAATACCTATCGGCAAAATATCAACATGACAGGTTTGTCACAAATGTACTGAATATTCACTTTCCTTGAACTACACTGTAGGTTTGATTGGATGAATGGCTACATTGTCTAAGAGTGCAGGTATTTGATGATTTTTACTTCACTTTTGACCCTTTCATAAGAAATCTAGCACTTTCACTTGACCTTTGACCTTATGGCAAGGTACTTCCAAGAGACTCTCTATTGGGTACGGTACTGTAATACTTGCACACACTAAGTTTCAAGAAAAATCCTGCTGGCATTGCATAAGAGGAAAATAGTGAAATTTTTAGGAGTTGACCTTGACCTTTGACCCCATGACCCTTACATTCCCTACATAATTACTGCCAGTCAGTGCATGCATGCATGCACTAATTTCCATGAAGATACCTTGAACCATTTGTGAGATATGGAGAAAAAAGTGAAATTTTAGCATAATGCCTACTTACTCAAGACACGAAACTCTCTCTGGAGACCGTTGATTTGGTAGTTCATGTATACACTATTAAGTTTCCAGAAAATACCTTCAGGCATTGCATAGATATGGGGGGAAAAGTGAAATTTTGTGCATTTGCCCTCGACCTTTTGACCTTTGACCTTGAGCATGTGTGCCCAAAAGTTGATAGGCACAACTTCACCTACTCATACATGTACATGCCAAGTTTCATTAGGATACCTCAAACATTTTTTTAGTTATGCTGTCCACAATATTGATTACAGACGGAAGGGCAGACGGACCGATAGACAACCCGAAATCATAATGCCTCCAGCGACATCACTTCGTGGCGGAGGCATTTAAAAAATGTGGGAAAAAGGTTCAAACATAATGTGGGATCTACAGGAGCAAATTCACTGAGTTTCAAAGTCAGAGAATCTTTACCTTCTTATAGCACTTTAGAAATGGACCAAAAAAAAAAAAACAACGTTAGATGAAACAAAACAAATGAAGACTGACAGAATGTCACTATCTTATTTTTTGTTATCATAAACAATTTTAAGAAAAATCAAACACTATATTCAATCAACTAGGAAAAATTAGTATCTCCTGGTATAGTTCATCAAGTTCACTGATATAAAAGCATGACAAACTACATCCCAACACGCAATCCTGTCAAGCCCTCCTATAGCATGTCCTTCGAGACATGGAATAATGACATCACATAGTCTCAAACAGAATACAAACTTGCTCATACTATAGATTAAATATTTTTCCTAGTAACATCAAACAAAAGACATGCAAGCTACCAAACATACAATAAATATAGTTTTTGTCCCTAACCTTCCAGTTTAGAAACAGGTGCTTTATTTCATCAAGAAACTGGAGCAGGGCATTCCTGCGTTTGATCCTTTCGATACCGGCGCCCTCTCTCTTCAGTAGAGGGTTGGTTGCACCCCAGAGAATTGCCACCATCACCAGAGACATCGCCTCCAGAAAACCTCCATCAGCCATGTTGCCACACAAGTGGAGATGTCATCAACCCTTAGTGGACATAAAAGATTTAAGGAGGGCAATCAGCAAAGTTATACAATATGCAACAAAATTAACAATACAATACAAAAACAAAAACAATATGTGCACAACTTTTTTGTTTTACATGAATGGGGTTTCTACAAGTGTGTATGCCAAGGACAGGTAAAGTAGGATGGGGGGTTGGGTGTCCGGACACTTAAGACTCTCGTGTACTGACTTGCTTATTTTACTTTGTGTATACGCATTTACGCACAGCTCCTCAGTGACAAACAACTGTTTATGTAGGTGTGTCACTGTCAAACCAGACGCACTTTACAGTACGCGTCTGGTCCCACAACCTGTCCGGACGCCCAATGACTGGGGATAGTACTACTAGTGTAGTGGACCCTGAGTAGATGTTATACAAATGATGCACAGGATAGAGTGCGTTCTCCACTAACGCCACGAAATAATCCTGTGCATCATTTGTTTTATAAAATGGGTCGAAAACTAACAGCATTTTTCACGTACCTTTGTGGATCAAGATGTCCGAAGATGTTCGACCCAAACATTTACGCACATCGCACTCGGAAATCCTGCACTCAAGTACTGTACGTTTAAGAGTATACGTACGCCACACATTACGTTATGCACACACGAAAGGCCGGCCGGCAGCCCAAACTAGAAGTTGTTTACAGGATTGACTAGCGCGTATAGTAGCGCGCGACGCACTTGTAACAACTGATTGAGTGCGCACTGCTAGTGCAAACATTGTGACGTCAGCCGTGGATGTTAGTGAGAAATTAATACAAGCACACGTGACTCATTTCAGCGCTTCCAATTGGCTACATTCTTGAACCCATTTTACAATATGCAATATTACCAGCACAAGTGTACTGCTGGTAGGCATAGCAGGGCCTACCTACATACATACCATGAGGCATGACTCATGAGACTCACATTAAAAACAAGCACCATGACAAAGATTCGTGTGAAATACAATTTGATCATCATTAACATTTAATATTGTCTGTAAATATACTGAGACTCACTTCACTCTTCAGCTGTTCAGGTCTTTATTTTTTTCTTTAACGACCAATAATGTCCACAGTCCACAGACAGTGAAAACAACTGAATTGAATTTGTGTGAATTACAATAAAATCTTACTTTCATCATCATCACCAGCACCTATGGTTGCAGAAGGTCATGCACAAGTTTCATGCGTCTTGCTGTAGATCAAAAACTCGAGATATTAACTTTAGTTAGCCATATATAGAGATAGAATCTATCTAAATGCAAACAACAGCATACTACAAAATACTTAACGTGTGGGACTAGGGGATTTACTGCCGATTGCATAACTTGTCTAGTACAGAGGCCTTCATGTGGTACCCTGGTACATTGCATGATAAATATACCACCACCCAAGATCATAACAAAACATGTAATTGGGCGCTTAGTGCCTGAAATTGCTTTATCACACAGAAACACCCGAAACACTTACCAATCTTACTCTGAAACGAGGAAATATTCTTTCAGGTGATAAAACTGTGCAATGTGTGGATATCGATGGTGAGCACGCGCCGCCGATCACGATTACCCTAGCCGGCCGCGCGGGCCGGGCGGCGTGTTTTTTTTAGACGGCACAGATTGGGGAAACTAAAAATTTATCGGGGACCCTATCCCTAAACCTAACCCTAATCCTAATCCTAACCATAACCATCAAACCCTAACCCTAACCCTAACCCTAACCCTAACCCTAACCATAACCAAAAACCCTAACCCAACGTTTTTCCCATAGGTTTAACACGCGCCATGCCCCAATCTGTGCCGTCTTTAAAAAAAACGCGGCCGGGCGGTGCTGGCCTGGGGACGCCAGCCCGGGCGGAGGTTCCTGAAGCACAGCGAGTAGCTGCAGTTGCTGTATTTGTACTCTAAAATGGAACGGGTCAAGACTGAAAGTTATGGTATGCCAGTGGTTTCCTTGTTCAATGTCATTAGCCTAATCACCACCCACTTCCAATTATCATTAGTGTTTGCAGAATGATTCAATTTATGTATTTTATCTACAGAGTATACTATTATCAATGGCTACATGAAAAAAAATGTCTCCAAATTCTTCACTTTCATTAGAAAGTTGAGCAACATTGAAGACACACACAGCATATATAGGCCTACCATAATTTTTAGTCAATCAATTTTAAAGAAGAAATCCCCCCCCCCAAAAAAAAAAAAAAAAAATGAATAATCTTCAAAAGAAAGAAAAAAAATCCCTACAGAAAGATGCAAAAATTACAAAAATCGGATGAGAAATAAGGAAGATATATGACATTTTGAAATTTCACATTTTTGGGGACAACCATTTCTTGACCAGTCCTTATGAATGATTATTACCTATACGAGGTAGTTTTGCGAGGCAATTACAGTTAGTATTTTGCAGGGTCGGGAGTTCAGCAGGCGACATTAGAGCAAATCACGAGCATCTGGGTGTTTTACATATACAGTGGACTCCTGTTATAACGAAATCCTCGGGACCGGCAGTTTTCTTTCGTTAGATCGGAATGTTGTTATAACTGAACAAATAAACAATAGAAATACATATAGTGGATGACATTGCAGCTGGAATTTTTACTTCATTATAACCAGAATTTTGTTATAACCGTGGTCGTTATAATAGGAGTGCACTGTAAAACAGGGAGGTGGGAAGAGAAAGAGTGGAATCTCTCTCCCCACCTCCCTGTTTTAAACGTAAACATTCCGATCGACCACAAAAAGAAAACATTCCAGGACGTCCAGGGTGTCAGTTTATACACGCACCGCAGAAGAACGCTGATAAATCAACTCATACAAGGTCGACCACTTACAGCAGCACTAGGCGTCGATTTGTGCTCAGTAATTGCACAGTGACCATTAGTTTTACAACTCTCCAACTTTAAACAGAGAAGTAAAAATAAAGTGTAAGAGCGTTCAGATGTTTGAAGTTTGCCTGTTACAACTACATGTATCTTTGAAGTTGGAGTTGAATGATATACATTGATGAACAATTTTGCATTATTCAACATGTTGATAGTCTACAGGTAGTCAAATGTGGCTTGATCTGTATCATAGTGTATAGCCGTATTCACATATTTTCTTAATTTACCTAGGGGATAGGTAATAATTATGATATTGACTGGCCCCGAGGGAGGTACCAGATAAATATTGCCCGCACTGAAAACATATTGCCCTCATCTTCGACTCGGGCAATATGCTTTCAGTTTGGGCAATATTTTCTGGTACCTCCCTCAGGGCCAGTCAATATTATATAAATATTCAAATCAGCAAGTTGTCGATGTCATGCTCCCACAATTTCTTATTCATTTCATATACAGGAATGACAAAAATCTCATATTTCAGCTGTATGAATATAAAACTTGTCTTAAAACCACCCAAAATAAAAAAGAACAAATGATAACTCTGATACATCTTGGTATGGGAACATGATTTTACTTGTATTAGCTTAAACTATTTTTTTCCAAATTTCATAGGCCTCTAATAACATGCATAAGAAATTGTGTGGGTACGCGGTGACATCATAAACTCACTCATTGATATTCATAAGGAATGGTGGAGAAATGTTTTCGAAAAAATGTGAAATTTAAAAATGTCATACCTTTCTTATTTCTTATCCGACTTTTATCATTTTTTGTATCATTTTGTAGGGAATATTTTTCTCTTTTTTTTTGAAGTTTATTCTTTTTCTGGTGGATTTCCTCTTTAAGTTCAACTTAAATTCTTCGTGAAACCCCCCCCCCCCCCACCTCCACTTCTTTTTTCTTTTTTCTTTCTTTTTCTTTTTTACTCTGCAAGTGGCACATAGAAAAAACGAAACCCTGAAGTGTGATATGGCCTTTGTTTTGTTTTGTTTTTTTTTATTAGAAGACGTGCTTGAACAGGGAATGGTGTTTTCGTTCATGTAAACTGTCGTTTCTTTTACCCGATACAACAACAACAACAACAACAAAATTATGATCTGTCTAATGCAAGGTCACGCTGATCTTGGACAAATTGGATTAACAAACACGGTGTTTATTAATAAAATAAAATACATTATATGCATGAGATTCGGTCGGTGCAATTTCTTTCGTTTCTTTGTTTTCTTCACATCAGGATTCACAATCAGGTTACAACAGATGCCCCTACAAGTAATACATAGGCCCGTATGTCCTCTCTCTCCATCTTCCACACCCTCTCGTATTCTTTGTCCCCCCCCCCCCCCCGTCCCCTCTCGACTCCCCAATTTTTAAAGACAACGGCTTCTTTGTATATTATGTGTCTTGCGTTGACACTTTGATCAGGGATCATAAAAGAGCAACTATGGAAAGTAATAATTCAGGTAAACATTATCTCAGTGCGATGGCGTGAAATGAAAGTGTTTCTCTCTCTCTCTCCCTCTCCCTCTCCCTATCATTTTTTTCGGGGGGGGGGGGGGGGGCTGGGGGAAAGTGGGGTATGTTCTTGTGCTGCTTGAACATCCTCGTTAGGTTGACATATTGTTTCCTAATACCTCAAGCACACTTTCGGATATATTCATCGCTATAAGAGCAGGGTGCATTAAACCCAGTGAAGTGGTCCCGCCGGCGCCCTCACGTCCAACTGGACCTCTTGGAAGACCACATAGCGAGTGCAGGTAATAATGACTTCTTCTCAAATGGAAAAAAACCCAACAACAACAACAAAGCAAAACAAGCTAAAGAAACATACAAAACAAACAATGAGAAACATACCTCGAATAATCTTTGCATTTATCATGCATGTAAAATCAAGGTTTTACTATTAGTACCAAAGCATAAGAAAATTAAATCAAGATGTAAAATTTGATTCCAATTTTATTTCATTTTATTTTATTTTATTTTATTTTATTTTATTGAATCCTGCATTATATATCATTGCTCATGCAGATACATACACATATATCATATTTATTGATGGTACCATACATATAAATGGATATACATAAACATAATTGCTAACAAGGTAAGTTTCTTCATTACCTTTAGAATATACAGCAATGCCGTTTCTTCATTGCCTTTACAATGTACAACAGAACATTATCAGCGATGCAATGAATAACGCAGAAGGGCTTGATTTGTATGCAGCCCTCGTACATAACATAGGAAAATAGGGGGGAGGGATGATTTGCATAGAGATAGGATAGGAGAAAGGAGAGAAGAGAGGTCTGTCTGCTTTCGCTAATACATAAAGTTAGATCACCTGGATCACTGAATAATAAAACATGGCAAAGTATTTTCTCAGCGAGGTACAGGTGAACAGTAAGCAGGTCATGGTCGGTTACATAACATTACGCAATAAATTCTGAACGGCGATAATTCAACGAGGGAATTTCATATACAATACAATTGCAATGACATTATAAGATCACTGATATCCAGAGAGCAGCATTGTCTTTACAGCTTTCTTTCTTAGTTCGAATTTCTGAAGGAAGAGCACTATGAAGAGAGTTCCAAATATCAGGTCCATAGTGTATCTGATAGATTTCAGGGCCATCACCGTTTTAGGATTTTGTAGATGAAATTTATCAGATTGCCTTGTGGATAGGAATGTATATCCTTGTTTAACTGAAATAATGAGAAGAAAGAAGATGGCAACTGACCTTTATACAAACGAAACATAAAAAGTGAATTTTGCAAAAAAAAAAAATTAATGTCATTTACCTTTTATTTTTAGTGTTTTTAATTCTACGAACAAAGGATCTGAATGGTCCCGATAACCTGAATTGGTACATATACAAGCAATATACTGTCAGTGTGACTTTTCGCAGTTGCCCAAACAATGTTACAATATGAGATATTCGACAATGTCAACGAATTATAAAGCATAAATAAAATATTCTTTGGGACATATTAATACTTAAGCTTACAGAGTATACCAACGTTACGAGATACTTTATCTGAGATGTATTGCACATGAGCATTCCATTTCATATTTTCATTAATATAATATTCCAAGGAATTTGACACTTTCTTTTTGCTCCAATAATATACCATCCACCATAATATTCAAAAGGTGCATTTCATTATTATGCTTCTTATTATGAAAATAGATACAATTTGTCTTTTTAAAATAAGTGACAATCTATTGCTCTTAAACCATGTAGATAATTTCGGCAATTCAGTATCAAGAGTTCTTAAAAGCGACTGAAAATCTTGCTTGGCCGCGTTCATGATATTCAGTGTAAATATTAAAACAGGAAGTTTATTTGGATGATACTATTTTATAGGCAAATTGTTCGATATTAATCTACATCAAAATATACTGCTTTACTTTAAACAAGTGGGACTGTTTCAAGTCGATAAAACAAGCAAAACATGCATCAAATCCCCCCTCGCTCTCTCCGCTTGCTCGGGCTCAGTCGCGTTCATGACATCAGTGTAAGAATCAATACAAGAAGTTTATTGAAATGATATAGTTTATAGGCACATTGTTCAACATCAAAATGCAAAAAGTTCTCATCGTGGAAGGGGGGGGGGGGGGACAACAGGCACTTCCACACCCCCCCCCACCTTGCTCGCTCCCTCGCATACTAACACACCACCACCCCCCCCCCCCCCCCCCAGATGAAATCCTAGCTACGCCGGTGCCCTTTCCCCGCTTGGTTTCCCTTAAAAAAAAAACCAGTAAAAGTGTAGGGATTGAGAGCTTCCTATATTCCGAATGTCTGTCCAAAAAAAAAAAAAAAAAAAAATCTCGTTACATTAGGGTCAAAACGCACCCCCCTTGAAAAAAAGCTGGTGACGCCCCTGTAATGAATGCTATAAGGACGTTAAAGGGATAGTACAGTATTGGTGGAGATGAGAATTGGGCTTTTAACTTTTTGCGAGATACTAAGAAAACACTTATGAAATAGTACAGAGCATACCATTTTAAGAGGAATTCAAAGTTTATTTGATGAAAATCGGGTTTCGAATGACTAAAACATCCAAGAATAAAGTAAAACAAAGCGATCGTAATGAAGTGTGGGTCCCACACTTATTAGAATCGCTCTGTTTTGAATATCTCAGCCATTTCAAAACCAATTTTCGTCAAATAAACGTTGAATTCCTCATGGAATCACATGCTCTTTCATATCATTTTCATAAAAGGTTTCTCATTATCTCACCAAAAAAAGTTAGAAACCTGAAATTAGGTCTCAACCAAAACTATACGATCCCTTTAAGTTCTTACGAACCATTTCAGTGTTAGCAACGGATGCGAACATCGTCTTCACTAATAATTGTATTCTAATTCGTTGGGCATTCGTTGGCTCGATACGCATCTGCGCTTAAGCCTTTTAGTGAGTGGGACCCGGTTCTGAGCAACTTTAGACGAAATAAAACATTGAACGAAAATCTATAGACAAAGAAAGAAATGCCAAAGCAATTTCTTTACAAAGCCCCCCCCCCCCCCCATACACTTAGCAAAAAAGCATACGAAAAATAAGATATTACGAACTATCTTTGGATCATAGTACGATATGATGATCCATTATTATGCAAGTTTTCTCTTCTCAAGTCAGTCACGGGCATTCGATTCCATGAACAAGAATGAAGGGATGATAGTGAAGTTGTAGTGTCATATTCTTTGATGACTCCTATATTCATCTACTGTTCAAGAAACCCGTCTGGCAGAGATTTCGACAGGTGGTTTTCATGCAAATACTTAGTATCACACTCTCCCCGCCTGTGAGTCAGGTTAGAATCACTGGAGTAGCGATGGTCGATTCTAGAGGGCGCCAACGACAGACGTGTTGACTTCTTGCTAAATCTCCGACCCTGGATAGTTTGGGAGCTTCTGATAGAATTTATGCCGCAGTTACTTGTAGACGATATGTTTGGCATGGTTGTACACTTTGGGGAAGGTTTGTTAGGCCATTCGCCACCTGCGTGGCGGCTTATATCGTTCTGAGGTGTAAAAGAAACGTCGATATTGGAGATTACTGGAAGCTCCCATGCCTTTTTCCGCTGAACTTTAATTCCATGATTTGACATCAAGAGCTCCGATCTGTAAGACTGTTTGATTGGAGGAAAATTGAAGGCATTTGCGAGTTTGGATCTCTTGCTATCCCATGCCCCTGCCTTGCGTCTTGGCAAAGAATCAGATTTCTTACAGTTTTTCGGAGTGCGCTCCTCGACAGCCGCGCGAGTCGTATTGTCATCCGTTCCTACGGTGACGTCAGCCTGTTTGTGGACTGATGGCGTCGCCTCTGATTCCGCAATATCTTGGATGTGGCTGGCTTTTCCCCCGCCGGAGAGCGAGAAATTTCTGACATAGCACTCCAGCAGCCACGGGCAGTCGGATTCGAGCGCGGTCCTCGTCTGCGTGTCCTGGACGACAATCACCGGCTGGTCGACGATGAGGCCTCGGCGGCAAGCCGGCACGTCGACGTACTTCGGCAGGGAACACGATATGACGGGGAACTGTACGTGACCCGCGGCCTTCATTTCTTCCCGGTTATGTCTTTCGTTGATGGTTGATGTACAGTCCTGGCAAATTCCTCGACGGCCAAATTTTTCGATGTCCTTGGAATCCATACTCTATTGACCAAAAAAAAAAAAAGAAAGAAAAAAAAAGAAAAACAGTTTGGATAACAAACAATCTAATCATGCTGGTAAACACCAATGTAGCATCTACTGGTAATTATAATGTATATGCCTCATATGAATACACATGAATAGATTGTTGATTACATTGTTCTTAATTATACGTCAAGACATATTCATGCCATTTTCTTGTATAACAACCTTAACACTGTTTAATGCTACAGCTGATGCGGCGGATGTATCAAAAGTTGTGATTTCCCTTCACATGGAAAATATAAATACGCACTGGAAGATGATATTCACTTTCGAGTTCATTAAAGTGTATAATGGGGTCTCGTCTACATGCAAGTAATCTTTGAACAATCATGTCACAGATACGACGTGTAAAAGATGCGGTTAATAGATACAGGGTCATCAAGGTTTATTTTTTCTCAGTCTCTCTCCCCCTCATGCCTTTGCAAATCAACCACATTTAAAAAATAAATACACTCAGCAAAAAAGAAAGTTTTTTTTTTTAAAGTTCATATATTTCATAGAAAATTTGTGGCTAAATATTAGTGTTTTATATGGCTACCAACCTGGCAGGTCAATCAAAAGGCAAACTTTACCAATAAGCGAACACATTCGTTTTTATCTTCCAAGCACAAAAGTAAAATTGGACAAGTTGACATTCCTTCGTACATCCGTACGTGCTCTTCCATGTAACAATGACAACAAAAGACAATTGAATAAAATAAAAAATACGAATCAAGTTTCAAAAATCACCCTACGATCTCTGTAATGCCTTGTTAGCCCGCAAAGATAAAGAAAGGTGAAAAATAAATAATAGAGAAAACTACGAATCTTCTATCAAATCCAAATTCAAACGGCATATAGTGATAATGAATAACATTTATATATAGCGCTTAATACTGATGTTTCTATAAGCTCATCAATCCGGAAAAAAAGGCAATCTTATGGAAGAGGCAATCTTATGGAAAATGGCAGAAAGTTCAAATGTCATTTCAAATCAAGAACTTTGAAAATGACATTTTTTTAATTTTTGTCCTGAATTTGTCTCATAAATTCTAAAATTCCTAAATCAAAAGAATGTGGATTATTCTTTCATTATAGTCGTAGGACACTCATTCAATATTGTTAGGCCTATACTATTCTATTTTGCCAATATTGCCTTCCTCCTCGCTACAAACACGTAGCCTGTACTAAAACGAACTCATGTGAGAGTTATAAGAAATCATTAAGGTATATTCATTTCAGTATATAGGTATATCGATTATCATACTGAACTTGCCTCACAGCAATATATACATTGCGTGAAGAATATCCACAGTATACTCAAAATCAAGCGGCTTGTTTAAAAATGTGGATAACGATAATAATAATATTATGATATAACATGATTTGATATGGTGATATAATACAACATTATATAATATCATGATAATTATTATATTATATCATAATTACTATAATCATGTATAGTAATATAATAATGACGACATAATAATACAGGATAGTATTATGACACACTATCAAACCTCGAGTAGGCCGATATTAACTAGCAATAAATCTAGGAATCTATAGTTTGCACGAAACGACATGGTTTTCAAACATACCCAGCTGCCTGTGTTAGGCGTCATATTGGAGTCCGGAAACAAATGCCGTTATTTTTCCTGGAAAAGAAAGTCCCTCTCGGTGTTATCATTGCACGTGAAATGGTATAGAAGCGGAGAAGAGAAAGACAAAACTCAGAATATTGTCGGGGGTATATCGAGAGTCACGCAGCGGCAAACGTGTCGATCTTCTCATGAGAAAAGCTATACGCAACCCTCTGGGTACAACCACCTCCAAGGCAATTTATATGCATGGATGAGGAGTACAGTAACTGGATAATGGCTGACGAGAACTGGTGATTAAGGCAACAACATTGCTTTATGGTTTCACTGCAATTAAGATAACCCTGTTTTGCTCGTGACGCACGCTGCTCGGAAGTCACGTCACGCCCACAAACTCGTCTTCTCAAGAACATGCTTGTCTTTCTTTTGCATTTTCATTTCTTCTGTGATAGCTCGCAAAACTTGATTTCTATCTTTCGTAAAAGTAAAGTTAAGTATAGGAGTATATATAGTAAAGTATAGTGATTAAATAAATGAAAACAAAGGAATTTCATCCAGGAAAAAACGGTGTACCAGGATAGTATGCCGGCCATTCGCCTGACTCAGTCTATTTCACTTAGGTCTAAGAATTGTTTGTTTGGTAGATACTTTATTTTCTGCAAATCAATACATACATAGATTGAATAATCGTGAACATGGGAAACATACAGAGTATATTTGAAACAGAGTCGTTTGACTTGCATAAACAACGATATAAAAGGAAATTAATGATATTACAGTATGCATGTCTGTGCAGCTGGGATTAAAATAACAATATTATATTTAAGAAGTTATAATGCAGAGGGCCGCCATTGTAAGCATTGCTTGAAAAGATGGCCGGCCCGAGGAAAAGGTAGGTAGGTAAATTGGTAAACAATACAAATTCTGCTGCGAAGATAGCAGTGGAAAATAAACTCTGATGTGTGATGGTGGTGAATGAGCGTGCGAGTGCTTGAGAGTGCACAGGGGCAGATAGGCTGGGATTTGGAATGATAAAATTGGTTTGCTGGAAGAGGGAATGACTTACGATGTTGCTACTATCGGGAGACCAACATAAGTCAAATAAATTATTCGTGCTTAATTCGTATTTGAAGTATACTGTGATAAAATATGCTTCTTTAAGTTTGCTTTGAATGAAAACAAGGAGGCACACTGTTTCAACTCCTCAGGAAGAGTGTTCCATGTATCCGGACCGTGATGTCTAATCGACTTTTGAGCAAGTAAAAGCTTTGGATTACTTAAATGAAAATCATGAGAACGACGGGTAGGGTATGAGTGAATGTGATCATTAGTTACTAGGGCATTATGGAAAAATGGTAATAAATTTCGAATGTGTTTATACATAAATATAGCAGTTAGGTATGAATGTATATCATGGGCCTTCTGAGTTTTTAGGCGATAAAATATGGGATCAGTGTGAGCCAAAAAATTTGAATTTGTGCATATACGAAGAGCCTTTTACTGAAGAAGAAAAATTGTATTCAATTTGGTTTTGCTACAGTTGCCCCATTAGAATATACATTACATATGGAATCGCAGGTCTCAGATCGGAATCCCGATGGAATGCCATTTCTTTGCTCATTTTACTTACCTTACTCCTTTGAATTTATCTATTTTCTTCTTATTAACTCGCTCTTTGGCATGTGTCCTGCCCCCCCCCCCCCCCGCCGTGTTATTATAGGTTAAAGGGATAGTATACAGTATTGGTGGAGATGAGAATTGGGCTTTTGACTTTTTGCAAGATACCAAGAAAACACTTTTGAAATAGTACAGAGCATACCATTTTAAGAGGAATTCAAAGTTTACTTGATGAAAATCGGGTTTGAAATTGCTGAAACATCCAAAAACAAAGTAAAACAAAGTTATCGTAATAAAGTGTGGGTCCCACACTTATTAGAATTGCTCTGTTTTGGATATCTCATCCATTTCCAAACCAATTTTCATCAAATTAACATTGAATTCCTCATGAAATTACATGCTCTTTCATATTTCGTGACAGGTTTCTCATTATTTCATCAAAAAATGTTTGAAACCTGAAATTAGGTCTCAACCAAAACTATACGATCCCTTTAAGTATTGGCTTCCATACCCTTTGGCCTTTGCCACCTTTTATTCGCCTCCAGAAAACGGGTCCTCTGCGGCAACGAAGCCCCGATTCCAGTTATTGCCGCCCTTACTGAAACACTGACAGAACTCTTTAATTACATTTTATTACTCAGCACACAAAGAGTTCTGGGTTCTGAGCCCAAATATCTCTGAAACAACTCTCATTGAGATCAGTCACGTGGCCGAACCAACTAGCAGTATCTGCTACTTCTACTTTCGCCGTTAGAGGGCGTTGATGGGGGAGCCAATACTTAGTACGAGCAGTTGAATATGCCAGTTTTCTGATGGTCTGGAAGCAGGAGTATAGGATAGCTATATGCATTATACGCTCGTTATCTCTCTCTCTCGAGAAAGAGAAAGAGAGCCCCCCCCCCCCCCAATTCTCAGGTCTGCCCATAATGTCTGAAACCATCCCTACACCCCTTTGCTGGCTTTTTGCAAAGGTTTTATACCATGGATACCCCTAAATCTGGAACGCTGCTCAATGGAAGTCCAAACAGACACGCCCCCCCCCCCCCCAGCCTTTATCTCAGGCAAACTGTTACGACCGTATATCGAAGGGCCTACATTATTAAGATTTCTTAATTTTAACTGTGGGATCCCCGAAATTAGATAAAGATAGAATATTCTGATGACATTAATGTTTGATCAACATTGCTCTGTTTTTCTAGACATTATCATTGTTAGTCCTATTATTCAAAGAAGTCTCAGGTTAAAAGAAAAAAAAAAGGATCTTTTTTGGTTACTTTATTATCCTTATCTTTTTTTTCTTTTTTTACAGTAAATAAATTATCGGGCAGGACTTTGTCGCTAAGAAAAGTAACCCTTTACCGGAGATTTAGGGAACACCCGTCTGTCCCTCCGACGACAGATTGGCCGTGTGGACAGGGTCTCCATCTAGCTCATCCTGCTGTACCTTTCGTCCTTCTATGAAGCAAAATAGTACAGAGAGAATGATGGTCTGGAAGCCAGACTTTGAGAGTGACTTGGTTTGGAGACTAACATGGTGGCGACCACTGATCTCCAGGGATGGATACAGGAATTCTGAAAAGCCCCCATTTTTCTTTTTTTTTTAATGGTTCTTTTGTTTAAAAAAAAATTAAAAAAATGAATAAAGGGGGCGGGGTGCCTGAATCTGCCACTGGATCTCTATGATGTTTCTAATTTTCTGATGATTTATATTTGACGTTTGCGTCTCAATCGCATATTCAGTATACTGGTGTGAGGTAATTTGATTTGATTTGATTTGATCTGATCTGATCTGATGCTGCGTCCATACGTACAAAGCTTCATCCGACTGTGGTACTAGGGCACCGTAATCGATGGTGCTTTAAAGATCCATTGACTTTTCTTGGGTTGATTTTATACGTTTTTACCACACTTCTCCCTGAGATATTTTATATGGGAAATACGTAAAGTGTATGGCAACGTGGGTGTGAACACATTGCATCCAAGGAGTATCGTTATTGTGTTAACAGTATTATAATTTCTTTTCAGAATAAGTTTTAAAGAATATTTGAGTGAGCTTTTCTTGACGTGATGGAGGATAATATTAGCAAATATGTGAAATCGAACATGAACTTGAATATTGTGTGCATGTCTGCTGTATCTTGTTGAATGAAACAGGTGGGAGATTGAATGATTGGATTGAATCAAATTTAAGTATGAAAAAAATACTAAAAAAACAACCTATAAAGACAAAAAAGGGTTACCAGGACTTCTAATAGTCTGTATAATAGGCACCTCACCAACCCATGCCCTTAGCAATGTGCAAGTAGGCCTGCATCTTCGTAATGTCTTTCAGTTTCTGCACTTTTTTTTTTCTGATACCCTAACGTTCTGCCAAAATAGTACCGATATTTTACTTCGAATTCTTTTACATTGTTGTCTAGAAGGCATCATTGCCAAAAACTGTGTGTATAAATAGCGTGATTGCGAATTGAGCTCGACATCACCCCTTAAAGGGGAAGGCTAGTAACTGATCAGTGGGAATCAGTGGAAATGCTGGGAGATGATTGTTCCAATCCTTATGGGATTCATTCAAGAGTTCATTGTATATCTATTGTTGTGTGAAAATGATTTGCTTCAGAATGGTCTCATATTCAAGTAATGTGCAGTTTAATGCTTCCAGGTTAGCGTCCCTGGTCAGTGACGGAGCATTAATCTGCACATTACTTGAATATGAGACCGTTCTGAAGCAAATCATTTTCACACAACAATAGATATACAATGAACTCTTGAATGAATCCCATAAGGATTGGAACAATCATCTCCCAGCATTTCCACTGATTCCCACTGATCAGTTACTAGCCTTCCCATTTAAACCTTTATTAGCCACTGAAGATTCTGTGCATAATGGCCTATGGTTCTCTGGGAAGGTACAGCAATATTGCTCTCATTTCGACAACGTTCTAAATGATGTGAAATAGCTCACTGCATGTTTTTTTTTTTTTGTCTATCATAATAATTATGTTTGCTTGGAAGCCTATCAAGACTTTAACAAGAGAATGGTGTGTCACAGAAGTAATTCTATGGCATACTTTTGTTGACCTTTGACTTTTGTAAAATTACATATTATTATACATCATAAAAAAAATGATAACGCACAAAACTATAAAAAAAAAAAAACAGAGGGGCAGTTTCGGGCATTATAGTGACTATACTGGCTTAATCAAGGTAGGCCTGTATAATCCATCAGTCTGTAAAATCCTAGACCCTATTATTGTGCATCGATGATGCAAGCAGGTCATTTTGTGTGGAAAGTGCATGCATAAATAAATGACAAAAGGACAAATATAGGCCTACTAGTAGTCTGCTTTACTTTGTCACTTCCTATCTTGATTATTGTATAGTCTCCTTCTTCGTTCTGCTCTTATCTGTCTATTTCTCGTCTTTCACATATCCCCTTATCTTTTTGTTTTCTTCTTCCTCATCCTTTTCGCCTTCATCTTCATCTCAAAATTCTTCTCTTTCTTCTTCCCATCTCTTCACTTTTTGCAACAGCGCCTACAAGGTATTTCTCTCTTTTTGTTATGCTTCGGAGGAGAGCATTCACAAACTATACGTTGCTCGGACCAACTGCCTGCTCGTCAAGAATGATAAGGAAGGTTGGGAGATAATTCACCATCCATTGACATCTCGTTACAAAAGATTTCGGTTCCCCCTTTGTGAAAGTTTGTATCACAATACCGTTGTTCACTCAGGCAAATTCCCTTTCAATAGCTCCGCTCTACCCAAACAATAACAGTCCACATGTGAGTGTCCATTATAGTGTGTTGACATCGTGCATAATATAGAACCTACGCCGCTGCTGTTGACTAAGCCAGGGAGGTGCTTTCTAACTGAACACGTAATATGAAAACAGCGCGGTTGATCGCCGCTGTTTGAAGGCATTTCGGGTGTCATCCCTCATTACACGACGTGATCTAGCGCGTCGAGCTGGAATGAGACGAGTTCTTGCCTCCCATAATATGATTGTGCCGAATTAGATCATCTTATTTTTTTCTCAGCCAGCTGCTGTAATCTGCGGTGTCCTCGCTGTTCCTCAGCCTACTTGGGACTGAACGACGGGCACGCGCCAGAGTGAGAACCCTGCGCATACACTCAGAACCCCTGCGAACAAGAATTCGACGACAAGGAGACTCACCTCACGCAATACAGATAAGACAGTCTGATTCATAATGATGCTCCATCCAGGTAACCACGGCACAGTGATGTCGTCGAGGACGAGTGCCTTGTCGATGACGGTGTTGATGACAGTGGCTGCGGTCTTGGTCGTTGTCGACGCTTACTCCTCCGGCCCACCGCTCACGAGTTGTAGCAGCATGCGACCCACTGGACATGGCACGAGCACGGTGACCGGTAGCGCCCCGTACACCATCACGACCAGCAAGTCCTCCTACGTTGCTGGCGACGAGATCGAGGGTAAGCATGTAGGCCTATATCCTGCGGAAAGAGATGCACGTGACCACCATGAAACGCTCCATTAATTTTGACTTCTGCAGTCCGAATTTTACAGTTCACATAATCTCGTTATTAAAGGGATGGTCTATGAGGATTGGGCTGTTAACTTTTTGCGAGATACAGGAAACCATCTATGAAACATAGTACAGAGGATGTCCATCCGATGAAAATCGGCTTTGGAGTTGCTGATAGACATCCAAAAACAAAGTGTAACAAAGCGATCTTAATAAAAGGTATAGGTCCCACCTTTTATTCGGATCACTCTATTTTGGATATCTCGGCCATTTCAAACCAATTTTCATTAAATAAATGCTGAATTCCTCTTGAAATAAAACTTGCTCCTTTTTATTTCAAAGGAGGTTTTTCATTATCTCACCAGAAAAATTTTAGAAACCTGGCGTTAGGTCATGACTAAAATTATACGATCCCTTTAAACTCGAACGTCAACCTTTTATCAAAATCGTCATGTCCATTTTGTATGTGCGCATCCATGATAATCATATACAAAATACTGATCAGTATCACATTAAATAATATATGCATGCCACGTATGAGTGAGAGAAAGATGTAGAGAGAGGGAGAGATGGGGGGGGGGGGGGGGGAGAATGATGTTTATTGGATTGTCCCCCCTTTCCCCAGAATAGTGATTGAGTAGTCCTGCGATAAAGTGTGCTATTGCTCGAGTGGGATGGAAATCTTGTTACTGCTCTTCCTGATATAGAAATTATGTACACGAAGTTCTATACTATTAGTAACAAGTAAAAAAATACACAAATAATGTAATTCGTTGTTGTGGAATACATCTGTGTTCCATTCGTTTGAACTGCATGAGGAATCAGAGATTATATCTGATAATGACTCTAGGAGTATATGTTCATGCATGTTGCCAAGATTACATCTGATAATGACTCTAGGAGTAATGTTCATGCATGTTGCCAACATTATTCTCGTATATTCATATCAATAATTTAGAATATGAACGATGACAACTTAATCATAACTAGTTTGTCATGGTCTGACTGCGGTCATGGTGCTCGGTATATGTCATCAAAACAAAACGATTAACTTGAACGAAATCAATTTCTCTGCACTCGACACACTAGCATCCCCATGTACACTTGTATGTTGCCATGGTTACTCCCCTTACATGAAGGTTTCATGATGCTTATTTAGAGTGGTATGCTTGCAGGAGCACAGAATCAGCATCTGAAGATGCAGCATCTATCAATACCATTGTCCCTTTTTTCAGATGAATGAGAGTGCCAATCACCGATTGTTGAACAGATCCAATTTTCGAGTTCGATTAATTTTCCTATGAAAACCATGAATAGTATATACATTGAGCAGAGGAAATATTTTGATCACTAATTGGCCGCGATGAGAGTAAAATTAAATGTGCAAGCTTTTGATATCAGTACTTTACTTTACAGGAACCATGCTGACGATCGGAATAAATGACATTTCAGATAGCACTAACCTAATGATAAATTGTCATTTTACTATGAGAACCATCATCATTCTTTATTTCTCTCTTATGCAATAAAAGGGGCCAGCACAATCCATTCAATTTCACGCCCGTGATTTGTATTTACCTCATGATAAGCGTAGAAGAGGGGGTATATCAGTGTCTACAGTTAGTATCACTTTATGTTTGTTCTGAGTATTAGTAGCGGTACTGCCATCATAGTTGTAGTACAAGTCGCAGTGTTTACAATGTAGCATTACAACTACATCTCCCATGATTATTATTATCTGGTACATTATTATCTGTGATGTAGTTCTTCTCTTCGCTATTGAAAAAAATCTGCATTTCACTGCGGAGACAAAAGATCAATGTTGATAATGTTTTCTTGATATGGCTACCGATGTGTTGGCTCAGTGAGTAGAGCGGCTGCCCTCACAATCGGGAGGTCGTGGGTTCAAACCCCGGCCGCGTCATACCAAAAGACGATAAAAGATGGAGTTGCTGCTACCTTGTTTGCCGTTCAACAGTTGAAAAGGTTAGAGCAACGTCGATCTGGCGCTGCTCAGTGGCTGCCGGGCCCACGATCATGATTGGGCAAAATGAATTTCCATTCTTGGACAATAAAATTTGGAGTTTATATCCAAAACAATTATTCAAAAATATAATCGTCTTCCATTCAGTAGGATATACCTGCGAAGTTCGTCAATGATTATCTTGTCAGTTACACACGAAACTTCACTAACTTTTTGCCCTTTGCATCCATCTAAGTGCCTTATGAGGCACAACGTAATATATTACCCTGAAGTTTAGTGTATTCACCTTGTCTGCTGCCATGAAAATGACGGGACGTTCATGACTAGTGTTTGACAAACAGTTCATTGTGTCAGGCGAAGGAAACAGACGAATAGAATTCCTCGTTCCGCAACTGTTCCTTCTCTTCCGTTTTCTGAACTGTCATCTGTTGAAATGCTCACCGTGGAGTCTGTGCCTGTGGGCTCTGCATGGGGGCGCCCCCCACGCGCCCCATCGGATATGCTGAAATTACACCAATTATTGTTGGGTCAGATGTCGAGTTTAAAGACCCCACTCCCTTCTTATATCTAGACATACAAAAGACGGTTAAGTAAATATAGTTCCCATATACACTACCATACATTTCATCTCAGGAGGGGGTCGCCTTTATAAAATTAAGGGGGGGGGGGGCACGCCCCTCCCCCTCGCCCCCCTCCATTTTTCGTTTTGTTTATTTTGTTTTAACACACACAAAAAAAAAATGATAAAGGGGGCGCGCCCCGTGCGACCCCCCCCCCCCCCCCCCAATCCGCCACTGATCTCATATCTGTGTGCTGCAATGATGATAACATACTCAGGGTTAACGCCATCCCATCTCGCTGATAGGCTCTTTTTTTCATTAGGGCCTATCATACCCTTCAAAGGTTTATACTTTTCTCAATAAGATCACTTCCGCTTTATTTTTATTTTTTGTTTTTGTCTTTCTTGACATTCTTTGCAAGTGAAAATAGTGCATGGTAGACCAGAAGAGACTCAACTTCACCCTTTATAGTCATTGTAATTTGTCATTTCTTTGTTTATATTTTGTTTGTTTGTTTGTTTGTTTGTTGGGTTCAGTCGCGAATAAAAGCCCGCATGATTTCAGCTTAGCTGATTTCCATCAAGACCGTGAACTTTAGTTTATAGAAAAGCGGCGGTATTCACAAAGGAAGTTACAATAGATAAAAGGTAATCCGAACGCAAACAAGTTAAGAGTAATATTGAAATGTATTTAAAATATAAGACAAGAACTGCACATAGATAGGTATACGGTATTTATACAAAAGTTAGAAAATATAAGTGAACAATGTTTCACAATGCAAATAAATTCAATAAAGTGGTGACGAACAATAATTGGGATACAGGGCATAGAACAAAATGAATGTAGACTATAGCTTGTCTATTTGAATTGTTTATTAAAAAAAAGAAATGACTTTCAAATGTACGTTTTTGAAATATGTATAAAACACTTTCTTAATTTCTGTTGTGAAGTATCCAATGCCCATGCAGTATTGTCCTATCATGTAAGTCTTATATGAAGTACGATATCAATATACATATCGAGATTGCGTTTATAGTGTGTTATTTTGTTGATAGCTTGGATAAGCTATTTTCGTAGTCTTTCATTGTTCATTGAAAAAAGAAAACTGCGGATCTGATACATACTGACATACAACTCTTTCTCAAGCATGTAAACACGTTCATACGCAAAGTGTACTATAGCAGGGCCGGCGGAGCGTTTTGAAAAGTGTGGGGGGCCCACTTCCGGGTTTCATGGGCTAACAAACAAACAAACAAACAAAAAATGGTCCTCAGCTCTTTCCCCTTCCATTTCCGCGTTTCTTAAGCTGACAAAAAAAAAAGTCCTCAGCTCCTCTCTCCCCATCCATATTCCGGGTTTTTTCAGCTGACAAGCAAAAAAAAAAAAAAAAAGGTCCTCAGTGAAAAAAACATAACCTTACCGCGCTCACACTTCAAGATCTCTATCTATTTCTATTTAGTGCCACTTACGTACTGTACTTCCGGGTTAAAAAAAGTGTGGGGGCCCAAAGTGATGACACCTTATGTATTCCTTTGTATGGTGCACAAAAACTGTGGGGGCCCGAGCCCCCACGGCCCCCACGGTTCCGCCGGCCATGTGTAGGTATACGACAGACAACGTTACCTTCGTTGCCAAAGTAACGCGATCGCTCATAGAGATGCACTATTTGGAACGAGCGTTATCCTCAGAAAAGAGATAATAATTATGTGCACGGTTGAAACCATACGCGATCATTCTAAGCTTCTCTTCTTGCGGTCTTCTTCAGATCTTCCTCCCCGCCCCTTTCCGCCCTTTCCCAGAGAGAGAATCCGTTTGCATTTTCAAATTCACGTCATAGACAGATTATCGTCGTATTCTGCAAATTTCTCTTGAGGATACCGACATTATTTTCACTTGGATAAGTAGTTATAACAGACTTTCAAAGTTTACGTATATCACCCTTAGGCTATGTTATACCATTCCATCAGGGGTATATGAGCACAGATATTGCGTATTATAGTTGGTGAGATAGAAAAAGCCAGGATGTCACAGCTTATTTTAAAATGTTATCCTGATGATGTAATACTTGCAAATTAAACCCTCATGTATACAAAAACTAGATAATTTTTCAAAAGGAATGCAACCTTTTAGACCCCATGAACAAATAATGACAAAACCATGCAGTTTACCCAACACATATAAGGGCCTATCAGCCTAAATACCTCATTTGTTTCTTTTCAGTAAGTATGTGCATTGATTCAGATACCATTATGCTGATGACAATAAACATTCAGGATAATGTTCATAGCTATAGATATGTTCATATCTGGATATAGAACTCAAAATGTCTTGATTTTTGTACCTTTTAGCGCTCACTCTCAAACTATAATAGGTTTTGTTGTTGTTTTGCTCTGTTTTATTTTTTGTCTAATAGCTCTGGCATGCTTCATTGATGCCCCCAACTATACACTTGTGTAATCTCATCAAAATTAATGGTTTCCGCCCTCGTATAAGCAAAGCTTTACGGTGCCACTTTTGTGTGTCTGATGAGGAAGAAAAAGGAGGAGGACTCAATCTCAAAGTCTTCCTTTACATTTTATCGGGTCAAACCGCATTGTACATATTGCAAGGCAGTATCTTTCCCTAGATATATCTTATATAGCTTGCTTACATAATATGAATGAAATCCGTGCGTTGTGCAGTGTGAACATTGCCCCGCCGCAAGTTAATGATTGTCTCGAAAGTCAGTGACACATTCCATTTAAAACCTTGCTACCGGAAGTTATTGTCCCTGCACGTCTCCGGTTCCGGCAACACACAATGTTGTTAATCCTTTTCGTCTTTTCCCCTTTGAATGGTTGCTTACTCATTACATGTACTTGATATTTGTATGTCTTTTACTTCGTCACTTTCTCTTCCTTCCGCGCCTAGAGCACTCTGCAGAGTGGATTTGGCGCTATATAAATCATATCAATTATTATTATTATTATTATTATTAACTGAATGCTCCCTCTCGAGACTTCTTCAAGGCTCTTTCAAAAACAATTCTTTGTGTTTGTATGTTTGGGGTTTTTTTTTCACGTCTGTGTATATTGTCTTCTTATATCAGTATGAATCAGGTCAAGGAAAGAGGTGCAATTTCTGGTCACAACCTACACTCTAAAAAATGCGGGGTTAAAAGTGACCCCGAACGGGGTTGAAAATGACCCCGCATACTTGGTCAACTATGCACTAACCCCGTGCGGGGTCACTTTAACCCCGCATTGCGGGGTCACTTAAAATGACCCGGCAGCGGGGTTAAAATCTAACCCCGGCGGGGTTAGAATTCAACCCCGTCGCGGGGTCATTTCTGGATGACCCCGCATGATTGCGGGGTCATTTAAAAAATAACCCCGCATGACTTGCGGGGTCATTAATCCGACCTTTTATGGGAAGCCAAAAATGACGAATTATTTTCACAAATGTCAAATTTTCACATCAAATTTGATAAACAGATTTACATGAAGCTTATTTGTTTTTTCTACCCAGAGCAAAATGTAAAGTACATATCAACATGATACGGCATTCCATGATCATTGAAAAGAAAGAATAGAAAACGAAAGCGTACATTTAGAGTCTAGCAAGCAGTCTTGAAGAATCATCGATCACTGGCGTAATTTGTATGCTTTGTAGTGATCAATACCAAAATATAAGAATCAGCTCTGCAATGATTCCCTCCTGCTTATGCAGATTTTGGAGAAAGTGGGCGTGTGTCAAAAGATGTTATGATTCTAGATATGACTTGTAATTGTAGATAATGATTATGAATAGATAAGTACATCAGTTTTCCTGGGATTAGAATAACGATTTTAACTTAGTGTAAAATGTAAAAATAATTTCAGTTTTATACAACTAACACAAAAGCACACAAATCACTGCAAAGTATTCGTTTCTCTCCCAATTTATTTAGCACTACAATTCTATCAGAAGAAATTCAACATTTGATCGTGATCATTTCATTTTATTCTTTGTTACAAGCATGCGTTTGTTTACAGTTGGATTTAAAAAATAAAGCTAACCAATTTACAATTGGACGAAAATCAAAGCAAACCGTTCAATAATAGGGTTCTATAGTGCCCGGGGCCAGAGTTGTCTATTTCTATAGCGAGAGACCGCCGATGTGTGATAAAACTAGAGAGTTAGTCTGAAAGTCTGCTAGTCCTTAGACTTTGATTCGAGAATGATAGAGCCAGGACGTCCAATACTAAGTAACTGAAACTCACTTACGTGATTAGGAGAGTTAAGCTGCGTCTGCGATAGGTTTAAAAAGTACATAGATGAGAAGATGATCCGTTCGATATAGCCTACATTTATAGAAATTTTGATTTATTCCATATTCCAAGTTGGTGGCGTTGATCAGAAGGATGATGGCCTGGAAAGGTGCCACGATGTCAGTGAATTCTTTCCAGCTTGGCTCAGTGAAGAGCTCGATCGGCGGCTAGACTAGATTTACATGTTCCTGATTTCCCTGGGCCTACCTGTTTACGACGACGATGATGACAAGATGTGTCCAGCCCTACCTCGACGATGACCTACATGTAATTCAAATTTCAGGCGCAATGACAAACATCTCAGCAAAGTTCGATCTCGCGACGAAGAAACACCTACAAGAGCACGATGATTAGAATACACCTTCTGTTGCAACAAATCTAGAAGTAGAACTCTCTTTACTTTAGTTGAAGCTGACGATGTCGATGTCGATAAACAGTAACCGTGCTTGAAGTGGAAAACCGGGGGCGGCTCCAACTATACAGTAGCTTCCGTATCTGTACACTTTCTTCTGAAATGAGAACAGTGTATGGTTTACGTAGGTGTAGGATTCAAAATCAGAATAGGAGCCCAATAGTTCCGTAAAAACAAAGTTGAGTTATCTGCACGTTGTAGTAGAGCGGTTAAACCCTCAAAATCATGAGAATTGTGCAAAATTTGACTAAAGTATGAAACGTTCACCAGTGTTAGTACATACCATAAGATTCATTTTAAGATCAGGAGGTAAGTCTGATTTGACCTCTGATGACCTCCAGAGGTCAATGAACTTTAAATATCAGAATATTGATGTTTGGAGGCATTTGTGAATGATAGGCTTAGATCTTGGTTACGCTGCACTAAATATGCATTTGTACTACAAATCTTCTGATTCCACAGGGTATTGACAGTTTCTACCTTTGACCTCTGATGACCTTTAGAGGTCAGTGACCTCAAAATACCATAATATTGATCTGTGATGTTATTAGTTAATGATAAACATGGTTAAGATGTGCAAAACAAGCATATCTGTTTTGCAATGAAACTGTCTTCAGATTCCAAAGAGCAAAGACAGGTTTCTAACTCTGACCTCTGGTGACTTTTTAGAGGTCAATGACCTCAAAATATCATAATATTAATCTGTAGTGTCATTAGTTAATGATAAACATGGTTAAGATGTACAAAACAAGCATATACCTGTTTTACAAGAAATTGTCTTTACATTCAAAGAGCACAGATAGGGCTCTACCTTTGACCTCTAGTGACCTTTAGAGGATGTACAAAACAAACACAATTGTAGCCCAGATGGCTACTAGCACGTGTTTATGATAAAGAATAAAATAGAATAGAATAGAATAGGATAGAGAGTAAAAGAAAACAGAACACTGCGGTCGTTTTCCTAGACACCCTGTGAGGTCAATATATGCTCAGTCTTTTCTCCTTCTTGGAGTTTACGAAACCGTTTATCTTCCTTCCAGCTATTTCCTTTCTTTTTTTTTTTCTTTTCTTTTTTTGGTCAAAACCACCTCTTCCAAGAAAATTCTATGGTCATAGGAATTTATGAGTTTGATGTTGGCTACTTTCCGCGCTAGTGGTCAGCACTCTCCATCCCAAAGCCCCGCGCCAAATTACGGGGAATGACGTGATGACATGTTTTTGCCCTCTGATCCCCAAACATAAATGACCCTCTGAGCTGGAAGGTGGCCCTCCTGCCAGAATTTATCCCTCTATTTTAGCATTTATTGTTTAGTGGAGTGGGTCAAACAGGAACTCCATAGACAAATTCAGGGGTAATGACCCAGAACAACGATGACGTTGGTTGCCATAGCCTAAGGACACTAATATTCATTTGGTTTATCATTTTGATATCCAAGAAACAATAAAGTCTTTACCAGTGGTTACAGAGAACAAGTGAATGAAGAAACTAAAAGAGAGTGGGCGAGTTAATCAGAATTAGAGATGAATCATAGAAAATTGAGTTTTCACAGAAACGAATAGGAGGAGCAAATTGAACATTTGACCAGTTAGGAATTAATTTCTAGTGAACGCCACACCCCATTATAAGATTGAGCCAATGAAATGCTTTAGGGAAAGGAAGTTTGTTAGTAAATTAGTTATAAAAAAACATGTCTCAGCCGAGAAATAAGTTAGAGTGGCAAGCACAGTGGGAGCGGCTTCACACTAAGTCTATGTAGTGAAGCAAAGGCAGCAGAGTATTTTGGAATTTTGAGGAACTTTGAGAATAGTTGGAGACTACAGAGATAAAGTCAGGAGTTCCCCTTTCTTGGTACATCATGCCCCCCCCCCCCCTCCAAGTCAACCAACTAATCTTAACGACGCTGAATGCACCATAGACCTACGCTGTGAATGTGATGAGGATCTGACTGTCATGACTGAACCGGCGAGCAGCAGGACATTAGGAAAAACTATGAGTCACGATAAGACAAAACTTTGGTTTACGCCAATTTGGAGTGCAATTACAAACTCCAAACAGTCAACTGGTGTCATCGGAGATGTTGAAGCGCCCTGTCAGACTGATACAAAGTGGAGAGTGATGGTGACGAAGAGAATACTGACAGCGTGACGGCAGACCGCTCAACGGACGGCCCAGTCACACTGAAGAGATCGACAATGACATGCAGACGAGGACCTCATTCGTCGACCGAGAGTAATCATTTAAGAGGAATGACTTTAATTTACGTTTGAAGACATTTCAAGAGATGTAGTAGTCTGATATGTTAAGGGGCAAATCATTCTACTGTTTGCAGGCCCCTATAAATCACTCTGTCGAGTAACGAACCAAATGGCTTCTATTGAACATGTATTGTGTTGAAAAGTTCATGGTAATTCTTTTCCAGGCAAAATGTGTACATGAAAATTCCGATGTTAAAAGCATGTGATGGGAAATGTAAACAGTATGTGCGAATGCTTCTGTGTTTCCTGCTAAACTTGTTTGTTAGTGGGGAAAAGAAAAGAAAAGAGAAGAGAAGTCTGGCTCTACCACGTCTACATACCACAACGCCTACGGATATCTTTGTTTCAAATTGTTTGTGGCGAAAAGAAAAGAAAAAAGAAGTCAAGCTTCATGAGAGATGTTCAGATCCCGCTAGACACCACAACGCCTACGGATGTCTAGGCTGAAGGTGGGTTTGAATGTCTTATAGGGCCGATAGAGCACCAACAGTAAGTGCAGATTAATTGGCACGCTATCTTTTGAAGAGAAACAATACTTTGTTTCACACAAGATGAAAAAGTAGAAAAACAACTGATAATCATCCGCTCATGTAAAATCAAGCAGAAGTTTTTCAAAACATTTCAAGAGGCATCTTGGTGAGTTACAGTCTGTTAAACATGCCAATATACTGTGAAAAACAAATTGAAGGCCACCTGCAATAGGCCACCTGCAGTACAGCCTCGCATTTTCCGACATCACAAAAACTTTGATCAACACTACTCGTGATGGAGATGGAAAATAATAAACAACAACATTGCAAGATTAATGCATTTCTTCCAAGACAACAGACAGGAACTGATTCCACGTAAAATAATAAACATGTACTTTGATTTTTTCCATGCATTTTTCCCATATCATTACACACAATCATTACACACGTATACTTGGTGTTCAGCTCACTGTGTGCAGACTGAGCACGACCCGATAATTCAGAACCTCTGCCTGAGAAAGGATTGTAGCCTATCCCGCGAGTCAAAAAGAAGCTTTCTTATCATCTCGTGCACCCTGTACTCTATGTGCAATGCACTCGTCATAGAGACAAGCTTGCCTTCACCCAAACTGTTTAGATATTGTCATTGGAAGATTCTGATGATCGCATACAGTGGCTGTGCACCTATAAGAACGCTGGTCTGACCTCAGGATGTCTATCCAGTTTAGTCGTGGAGGAGATTTGTGTGCCGATCTGTGCAATGTACGTAGGCTCAATCGCGTGCTTCACTGAAGACGCAGATGCTGCCCTGTCTTGAAAGAGATCGAGGGTATAGATCTAGACCAATTTCAGCAGGTTACACTAAATCATCACTTGCTGGCAGAGAGTCTTAACCGGATCATGCAGGTGATATTACCCGCTGCCAGCGTACACTGATTCACACATTGGATGCAAACCGGATGGCGGCCATTAGTGGAAACAACCAATATTTGGGCATGGGGGCACAACTCTTGGCCAGGCCCAAGTGTTAAGGAGTATCGAGCATAAAGAAGACAATTAGAGTAAATAGTAGTTCCACTCCTATTTGGAATTGAGGTTCCTAAACAGGTCATTGAAAAAATGCCCAAAATTGCCTGACGTAATGACCCAAACTTAATTGGATGACAATAGCAAGTTGCAAGACACAGGGTTGCTTCATGTGGAATGCATGTTATGCCTCACAGTATGTCGCTTTCCAGATGGTCCATGACGTCACTGTATGCTTCAGGACCATGAGTCATTCACCGGAACCATACAGCCCACGAGCTTGACACTGACCAACACAGGCCCGCCAGCTCGAAACTAGGTAGCATTGCCCATGAGCTTGACACTTAGGCAAACCAGGCCCATAAGAGTCCGACACATGGGGGGAGGGGGAGGTCCACAAAGACCTCAACTGAATGGATTAAGCTTTCTGATGTAATACATATATTAATCTCGTGGGCCTTGTTTTCCTCGAGTGTCGAGCTCGCGGACCGCACAGCTTGTGGGCCTATTATATTTGATGTCGAGCTCATTGACCTTGTTCATCTAGTGTTTAGGTCACGGGATGTATGACTCGTGGGCTGCGTAACTCATGGGCTGTACGACTCGGGTTGTTTGACTCGTGACGTACATCTGATCTGATGAGGTGGGCCTGTTGTTTTCTGGTTAGCATCTGTCACCCTTTCATCCAGTTCAAGGGACTTTGCCATATGCCTGTTCACAAACTATTAAGCATCAACCCAAAATATGGTACTCCCCTCCCCACCTTCCATGTTTAAGCGTACAAATTTTGTCCAGTGCAAATTGGATAATGTTGCACATAATTTCATGCAAGCTAGTCTGCATAACTAACCCAAACATAAATATTATATCTGAGGTCACTGCCATCACTGAAGACACGTAAGCTTCATTTCTGAAGTAATTGACCGCTCACATTCCTGAGACTTGTTACTATGAACCAATGCTTTGTGGAATGTGGATACATACTTTGATTATAACGTCAAGGCGTGATTTCTACATGATTAAACATTTAGGATTAAACCATTGAAGCCAAACATCAATATTTGCAATCCTACACAAATTTTTAGTGATATTCTAAAAGTCTGACCTCACATTGTCCTTAGAGGTCAAAGTTGGATATACACAGGGTAATGACCAATGTTCTGTGGAATGAGAAGACACTTCTTGTAGTATAAATGCTATTATAAAATGGGTTCAAGAATGTAGCCAATTGGAAGCGCTGGAATGAGTCACGTGTGCGTGCATTATTTTCTTCAGGTAAGCACTAAGAAGAGTCTCTCTTCCACCTCCCTGGCCTGACGTACGTCACAATGTTTTACACTAGCAGTGCGCACTCAATCAGTTGTTACAAGTGCGTCACGCGCTACTATACGCGCTGTCAATCCTGTAAACAACTTCTAGTTCGGGCCGCGGGCTGCCACAAGATTTAACAGCCGGCGGCCTTTCTTGTGCATAACAGTACGTGGCGTATGTATACTCTTATACGTACGTACAGTACTTATAGTGTGCGGGATTTCCGAGTGCGACGTGCGTAAATGTTTGGGACGAACATCTTCGGACATCTTGACTTTTGAGCGAGTGCTACATGTAGCTGACTGGTATTGACCCACAAAGGTACCTGAATAATGCTGTTAGTTTTCGACCCATTTTATAAAACTAATGATGCACAGGATTATTTCGTGGCGTTAGTGAAGGTGCGGCTCACTCTCGAGTATTGACAACGGTTGCAAACATGCACTCGGCTGCGCCTCGTGCATGTCGCACCATTGTCAATACTCTCGAGCGCGCCGCACCTTCACTAACACACTCTATCCTGTGCATCATTAGTATAATAGCATAATGCATGATTGCACACCAGGTATACAGTTAACCACTGAATATACATCAAATATCAATATTTTGATATTTTGAGGTCATTGACCTGTCACAGTCCTCAGAGGTCAAAGGCAGAGACGTGTAAATAATTTCCCTTGATCTGAGGAATAGGAAAACGATTCAGTTGTAACACAAATGAATTTTTAGGACATCGTTATGTTTATCATCAACAAATTGCACCAAATATCAAAATTCTGATTATTTGAGGTCATTGACCTCTGGAGATCATTAGAAGTCAAAGGTAGAAACCTGTCAAGGATCTATGGAACATGAAGACAATTCCACTGTAACAAAAATTAGTTTTTAGTACATCATTACCATATTTAACATTAATCAATGATGCAAAATATCAATTTTTATCAAATTTTGAGGTCATTGACCTCTGGAGGTCATCAGAGGTCAAAGGTACAATTGTAGAAACCTGTCAGGGTTCTATGGAACATGAATACAATTCCACTGTAACAAAAATGAGTTTTTAGTACATCATTACCATATTTAACATTAATCAATGACGCAAAATATCAATTTTTATCAAATTTTGAGGTCATTGACCTTTGGAGGTCATCAGAGGTCAATTCAGACTTACCTCCCGATCTTAAAATGAATCTTATAACATGTACTACTACTAACACTGGTGAAAGTTTCATACTTTAGTCAAATTTTGCACTATTTTTCGGCTTATCTGTTCTACTATTGTAAATAGATCTGTGTCATGATTTTCTAGTATCTAGAAAGATGTAACGTTAATGTTAGAACTCTCATTCTTTTTTTAAGCACCCATTCTCATTCACGGATTCCAGCACTGGAACTACTAGTAGGCCTAGGCACTAATAGAATTAGAAATGCGCATTCCACAGCGCAATGCGAATGTAGGCCCCTAGGCCCTGCCTGGCTATAAAACGGAGGGAATTTTTGCTACGTTGTGTATAGATAGTTTCTAGGCCCACCTAGTTAGAGAGTTTCTAATTTTTATTTCTTCTCGTAGGCCTAACATGTTAGATTTATTCTACATCTGAACTTTTGCAGTGTTGGTCTGACTGGCTGGGACCAAAAATGAATACAAACAAAATATAGAAAGCACCACTGTCTGCTTATTTGCCGGGGCATAGGCCTACCGGTAATTTGTTATTGTTAAGGTACCGTATCGTCCGTAGTGAAACAATGAAATAAAATCTTAGGAGACAAAATACATTTGTAACAATAAACATCCGAACTTTCACATGAGTTATTATTTATTAAGACTAAAATTTGAGATCTGCATTCCGTTTTTTCTAGTGGGCTAGATCACGAAACTGTTTATCTAACTTTAACATGTTCGGCCTAACGTTAGACAGCTTGATCCTACGTAGTATAGGCCTAACTACATTAGGACCTACTTGCATATTACAAGTCATTTATGTAGGCTACATGGAACAAATAACAAAGGTCATTGTTCTATCTCAAATTCAGGGTTCTCTAACAATAACATGTTAGAGTCAGTCACATTAGGGGGGTAATACCCCCAGTATTCGGTCATTTATTAAAGGGTGTGTCTTAACAGTTCTGATTGAGGTTAACTATACAAAGCCCAGTCGCTGTAGGTAGCGACTGCACAGCGTACAGTACTTACAGCGTCTGGTCGGGCTAGATTGAGGAGAGAATTTAGCTTTTAACGTTTTGCGAGATATTTACAGAGACCACTCTATAGACTAGCGCTTCTATGAGATGTCAAAGAGCATGCAATTGTAAGGAGTAGGCCCCTATCAAAAGTTTATTTGAAGATAATCGGTTTTGAAATGGCCGAGATTTCCAAAAACAAGGAGAAACAAAGAGATTAAAAAAAGGCGTGGCCTTCGTTTTTCTTGTCATCACTTTTTTTGGATATCTCAGCCGTTTGAAAACCAATTTTCATCAAATAAACGTTGAATCCTTCTTAAAATTACGTGCTGTTTCATATTTCATAAGCGGTTTCTCATTATCTCACTTTATGAATATGAATCTTATAAACGTGAATCCCCACCTCGACCAGTAACATAGCCATAGGGCCACTGTATTGGCAACAACAAGGTCCTACAGTCCTTAAACCTTAAGCTTTTCTGCAATATTTTATGAACTAAAATAATACATACATACATCATATCTACAGCAACGTATGTGAAATATATCAAATTTCTTTAATCTCAATTTTCATATTGTTAATATCTCAATCCCAAAAGATATCATTTTGAAAATCCCCCAGAATACGGTCACCGCGATCAGAATTCGGTCACGAGATATGCTTGAGTAGGGTCTAACATTAGGCCCTACCGACCATTGTATTAATGATATTACGGTTTCATACTCTTATAGAGTCTTAATAGCCTGGAATTACCAACGTTGCAAAAATGATAATGTAGACAGGGGGTCTATGCATTATACGCCAGTTAATGTGAATGAACGACATAGAAAGAGATATAAGAGGAAAATAGTACCGATAATTGCTTTTCTAAACACATAGTAGTCATTAAAAAACCGAAAGATTCGCTCCAGGCTTTCGCTTTGCACTTCTTATCACACATCCTCGAGGCCTCATCCCCATGGCCCGCCCAAAAGCTGTCCGTGCCCGGCGCCCCATCTACCCGGCCGGCCAACCACAAATACGTCATCAGGGGCCTCGACGCGCATCGCGCAGTTGATGTACTGTAGGCCGGCTGTGCGTGCAGCACACATACATTATGTATCACCGCGCGCTGCATATAGAATTCCATGACTAACGCGAAATTAAATAGTCCCAAGAAAAATCATAATTTTCACATATTGCTTCTCTGAATTACTGAATGAAACAATCGCTTTATTTTGTACTTTTTATTATCTTGTTACTTTCTAATTGCAATTAGATTCGCAAGCATTGTGACCCTGTTTATTAATATCCGAATATTCGACCAGAGAATTTGCGGGGTCGCAATAACCCCGTCTTTTCTGGTCACCAGTGAATCGATCGAAAATTTATCAGACGAAACAACCCCGAAAGGGGTCAAATTATTTTGACCCCGCAAAATCCAACCCCGCAATTTTTAGAGTGTACGAATAACAAGCTCAATTTGTCTCGCAATCGCTGTCAGAAATTGAGACTTTCGCTATTAGAATCAAGCACGATATTAAAAAAAAAAACACTCTACCGTGTAGGCCTACTTTGTAACGAAGTAAACAAAACACTTGTATATGTATTATATAATACATTATAGATACATAAATGTATATTTATGTTTAAAATTATGTATATCATATGCATGTGATGTGATTATGTGTTTCAGAACACTAAACCATCAACCATTCGTTCCATTATACACAATTCATATCGTATACATTTTCTTTCTTTTTTAAAGAAACCCAATCATTGCTATATACTGTCAGTGCTTGTAATGCAGATGTTGAATATGCTGTTGAATATGATATGAGTGAAAACTGTCTTATTACACACACACACACACACACACACACACACATACACACACACATTATACACACAACATATGAAACATAATAATAACCGCAGACTTTTTGTTTGCCCTTATAATAGTGTAATCATAGTACATAATAACGTAGGTGTAAGTTTGTGTGTGCTCGAAAATGTTTCAGGAGAAACCATGCATCTATAATGATCATAAAAAAGTGCCATAATAAATGGCTCTGCACAAAGGAAAGACGTTGAAATCAAAGACTGATATACAGCTACATAAGTGTTATTTTTCTTGTACTTGTCTTTCCATCACCACAGTCACCATCTCTGGAGGGAACTTCATCGGATTCTTCTTGCAAGCACGCCGGAGGGACAGCGGCGCCGACAGCTCCACAGCGGTGGGCTCATTTAGCTCAATAGACACCACCAGAACCAAAGTGATCGCCTGTGGTGGAAACGCGGCGGTGAGACATGTGTTTTATAAATTCGTTCATTTAAAAAACACCTATTAAATTTGTTGTATTGTTTCCGGTGTGTGTTTGTGTGTATGTGTGTACGCGCGCGCGCGCGCGTGTGTGTGTGTGTGTGTGATGTGTGATTTGTGTGCATGTTTTTTTGTAGATTTCTTCTCTGCTTTAATCTTATCCTGGCCTAATGAGATTCGAAAGGTTGATTTCCTTTTATAATATTTCGAATCTTTGAATTATTACACAGAACATTATTTACGAAAATATATAAGCAGCAACCCCACCCCCCCCCCCCAAAAAAAAAAGCTCCCCATACTGATGGACGCTTTTAGGAAGAAATCGAAAAATAGTTCAGCTTGTAAACTTGCGTCTTCAAGTTTTGGAAACATGACTTTTAAGGAAGAGAACTCTACGTTTAATCTTAGGATTAAGAAGTGAGATTTAGGATCACGAAACAAAAAGTGATGCTGACTGTTTAATCCTTTCACAGTATTTGTACAATTTACAAATTTCCGTAGATATTCAAACAGTACTAATGTTTGAAGATCTATACTGAAATGACGGGATTATTGAAGACAACAAAATCAAGAAGCAAACTATGAGAAGAATATAACATACATTATCATTTCATATTAGTCACGACTGATCACTCTGGTGTAAAGTTATAATACTGTTACAAAATGATATTCGGTCGTTTGTCTTGGATGATTTTTTTTTTCGATTTGACAGAGCGCGTGGTCACACAGGAGCAACGCCTTAAAATCCAGCGTTACAGCAACCTGGACAACTCCTGACGATGAGGGCACCATTGCTTTCAGGTACGAATAGTACTGTTGGGGGCCTATACTGTTCTTGTTGCCTATATTTATTTTTATCTTTTTTTATATGCCTCCACGACGAAGTGTCGCCAGACTAACTGAGGCATACATTTTCGGCTTGTCCGTCCTTCGTTCCGTCCGTCGTCGATTTCGTGGACAGCGTAACCTAAGAACCGGTTTCAGGTATCCAAAAATGAAACTTGGCATATTGTATGTGTGTGAACGAAGTTGTGGCTATCAAATTTGGGTGCACCCAATCAGGGTCAAAGGTCAAGGTCAAATTCTGAAATTAGCATTATTATTACCAAGTTATTTTCATGAAACTCAGTTGCTTTCTACTTTTACCTGACATGTATTTCCATGTAAAGATTCTCTAGGGGAGGGTTTTGGGCCATGAGGTCAAGTAAAAATGCTTTAAGTGTCAAGCTACTTTCTCAATATCTCGGAAATGGCTCCAATAATCTTTCTATTATTAGGTATGCACTGCCTGACAATTATTCTCTTGATAATTTTTATGTCATGGGTTCAAAGTTCAAGTGATGATGTTAAAGGGTGTGTACAGTTCTGGTCAAGATGAGGATTTAGCTTTTAACGTTTTGCGAGATATTCAGAAACCACTCTATTTTTGAGATGTCAAAGAGCATGCAATTCTAAGGGGCATCAAAAGTTTATTTGATGAAAATCGGTTTTGAAATGGCTGAGATATCCAAAAACAAGGTGAAACAAAAAGATCCTCATTAAAGGCGTGGCCTGTATAGTCTTTTATTATTATCACTTTTTTGGGGGGATATCTCAGTCATTTGAAAACCAATTTTCATTAAATAAACATTGAATCCTAATTCAAGAATTACATGCTCTTTCATATTTCATAAGAAGTTTCTCATTATCTCACTCAGAAATGTTCAAAACATGAATCCCCACCTAAACCAGTACTGTACAGTCCCTTTAAAGTGTCACTATTTTCCCATAGTTTGGAAATAGCTCAAAGTATTGTTGTGAATATTGGATGTATGCCAGTTAGAGATAATTTGAAGAAAGTTGTGGCAATGGGGTCAAAGGGCACGCGTCAAAAGTCAAGTAAAAAATGCTGAAATTCCCGAATATTTGCTCTCTGAAACAATACGATTCAACCATCCATATGAAAATTGGATCAAGGATTGCACTTACACTCAGCACATTCGGGGATGTGCTATCAAACTTTCAAATATGTCATTTCAATTTCTCTCCAGTCATGAAACTGTCGCCTTACAGTGTCAAGAGGCCCGGGATGTATTCTGCTGCAAAGCCTTATTGGGAAAATAATGCGATATCATGGCGGAAGTTTACACCGGTCTTCATACCGACGTTTCCAGCGATCATTGTACATTTTGGTTTCTGTGTTTCATCTTCATGCTTTTGTTATGTAGATTTTGCACGGACCATTTTTAACAATAAAATAGTTCAACATCCATCAAGCAGTTGAGAATGAAACAAATTCAAAATAACACTGGCACGTATATATAGGCAAAATAAAATAAAAGCAGCATGGATTAAAATAAACAGCTGGTATAGTTTTAGTAATTTCAGCCGGAGACTTCTAACGGATAATGAGGTTGAGAAATGAAACAAACGGCTGTTATATACAGTATAGGCCTACTTCATCTGTCAGTCTGTGTTTAAGATCATAAGCGTAATGAATGCGTTGTACACTAATGCATTATTTTGTAAATGTATCATAGTTTGTTTTATTATAAAACCATTGTCCAAATTGTTACATGATTATGTCCTTCTTTCATGTTTTTTTTTTTTGTCCCCGCCGAACGAGTTCGAGCAGGGGACTATGAAACGGGCTCCGTACGTGTGTGTGTCCGTCTGTCCGTCTGTCCGTCCGTCCGTCTGTCTGTGCGTCCGTGTGTGATCAAAATGTTCAATTTGCTACTTCTCTGTCATTTATGAGCCAATTTTGATTCTGTTTGCTTTATATGATAGCACTACATGGGAGCTTTGAAACTTCTACACAGAATTTCAGTTGTGACCTTTGACCTTGACCTTTGACCTATATTGTACATTTTGCTTCAAAATGCTACTCCTTCGCCATTTCTAACCCGATTTCGATTCCGTTTGCTTTATGTGATGGCACTAGGTGAGGGCTTCAAAACTTCTACACAGAATTTTGACCTTTGACTTCTTTGACCTTTGACATTGATTTTTGACCTATATTGTACATTGGCTACAAAATGCTACTCCTTCGCCATTTCTAACCCGATTTCGATTCCGTTTGCTTTATGTGATGGCACTAGGTGAGGGCTTCAAAACTTCTACACAGAATTTTGACCTTTGACTTTTTTGACCTTTGACCTTAATTTTTTACCTATATTGTACATTTTGCTACAAAATGCTACTCCTTCGCCATTTCTAACCCGATTTCGATTCCGTTTGCTTTATGTGATGGCACTAGGTGAGGGCTTCAAAACTTCTACACAGAATTTTGACTTTTGACTTCTTTGACCTTTGACCTTGATTTTTGACCTGCATTGTACATTTTGCTACAAAATGCTACTCCTTCGCCATTTCTAACCCGATTTCACTTCCGATTGCTTTATGTGATGGCACTAGGTGAGGGCTTCAAAACTTTTACGCAGAATTTTGACCCTTGACTTCTTTGACCTTTGACCTTGATTTTTGACCTTATATTGTACATTGGCTACAAAATGCTACTCCTTCGCCATTTCTAACCCGATTTTGATTCCGTTTTCTTTATGTGATGGCTCTAGGTGAGGGCTTCAAAACTTCTACACAGAATTTTGACCTTTGACTTCTTTGACCTTTGACCTTGATTATTTACCGATATTGTACATTTTGCTACTAAATGCTACTTCCGGCGGGGACATATTTTACGCACCGCGTAATTTCTACTTTTCCTTGTTTTCTTTAGAGCTACGATAGTACAAGGGCCAAGTAGCGACAAATACTGGACAGATCTCTATTCCGATGAGATTTCATCCGGCTCCGCGGGTGGTAACACAACAGGTAATATATGTATCGTATTAATGGGACATAGGCTGGATTTGAGCATTAAAGGGAACGACTAAAGAGCAATGTGGATTGAGTGAAAGCAGCAACATTAGTAGAACATTTCAGTGAAGTTTGAGGAAAATCGGACAATCGATGCAGAAGTTATGAATTTTTAAGTTTTGATGTTGGAACCGCTAGATGAGGAGACTACTAGAGGTTATGACGTATGAGTGGACAACAACATAAAGAAAATATAAAAACAAATTCCACAAAAATTCATTTTTCATGAAAATTACAAATTCCATCAACTTGAATGGTAGCAATTATCCCCATTGCTTTTTAAAAGCGGTTAGTCAAGTGCTCTTTCATAATGCTAGAAAAGTGAATTTTTGTTGAATTTTCTTTATATTTTCTTTTTGTTGTTGTCCGCTCATACGTTATAACCTCTAGTAGTCTCCTCATCCAGCTGTTCCAACACCAAAATGTCAAAAATTCATAACTTTTGCATCGATCGTCCGATTTTCCTCAAACTTTCACCGGCGTGTTCTACTGATGTTGCTGCTTTCACTCAATCCACATTGCTGTTTGGGTTTACGTACCCTTTAAGAGTTTGTTATCATGGCTTTTCTGTACCGTTGAAAAGGATCATCCTGATACTCATAACTCGTTGAAGTAAGGTGCAAGTTACCTGCTGTCATGGTCATCAAGTTTTCTCTATTAATTTGCTGCCCGACGATAGCTCCGACATTATCGAGATAACTGTATGCAGCAGTACAATCATTGTTAAACACAATAAGAGAAAGCATTCGCAAAGGAGAATCATAGACGAAATATTCGTGATTATGGACAGACAAATTTCTTGTGCACATTGCACTGTGGAGAGTGTAATGTGAATGATTAGAGCAGTTTATTGTTTCATTGATGTATTGTATGACACCAGCCCCATACAGAGTTATTCGCCACATTATGTCAATTGTCGTGGTCTTGCTGGTGAAATTGTCCATTCCCAAATTCTGGTTTTATTGAATTCTGTGATGATTTTGGCATTTGTAGAAAAACCTATTTCCATCATGATATAATATGCCTTGAGAGTTGATGATTTCAATTTGACAAATAGAAAACCAGCGAAAGAAGAAAAAGGGGAAAACAAAACCTGACAAAAATCAGTGCCCTGCAAAGCTGTCCAAAGAATGATTTTGATGACACACATGCATGTTCATATTCATTTTCTCCCACATCACCGCTATGTAACCTTCTTTTCACCTTCTTTATAATCATTTCTCTCTCTTTCTTTCTCTCTCTTTATCTCTTTCTCTTCCGTATCTCATTTTCCCCTTTCTATCCTCTCTTCTCTTTCCTTCATGGTAGAGTATATTCTTCATGCGCTCGCTTTATACTCAAACAGTTCCCATGGTCTCATGTGTGTTATTAACATCCATCAGAGTATAGTGATTTTATCCCAAGATGAACTTTTGAACTAACTGCCGAGTCTTCGCCTGTAGCACTTACTTGCAAAAAGGAAGAAAGATAACTTTATTAATGCCTGTCTCAAGTAGCTACTAAATTGCTACTTCTCTTAATAGCCGGTCACGGATGATAGTGCAAACAAAAAACTGCCATATATCGGTGTGGATTAACTATACCTGAACAACGCAGACGGCAGAAGCAAGCCCTATAATATAGGCCTAAAAAGATATTATTCTACCCAAGGCTTCACTGTACTGTCTTTATGGTCAATAAACTTTGAGTGCACCATGGTTGTCGATCGCTTATGTGTTGCCTTTTAATGCGACATGATTTGGAAATAATTACTGACTTAATCGTTTCCATGGCAACAGTACAGTCCATAAGTGGTTGCACTATCACACTTGCTGTTGCGTTTTATAGAGACACACCAGGTTGTGGGAAATTTATATATTATATAATATATTATATATCCCTATGAAAATTCTCAAAATTATTTCATTGGAAATGTTATCAATCAAGGAAATGTTATCAAAGATACGTTACATCAGAAACCTTCTCCGTGATGATTACGTAAAAGACTATTGTGAAGTGATGATAATACAGACTGTATACATTTATGAAAACAGATATAATCTTAATCAAATTGAATGTATAAAGACCGAGGAACTTCATAATCATAATCATCATCATCATCATCATCATCACATCATCAATATAATAATAATTATGATAATGTATAATAACAACAATGGTAATAATAATAATAATAATAATGATAATAATAATAATAATAATTATGATAATTTATAATAACAACAATGGTAATAACAATGATAATAATAATAATAATAATAATAATAATAATAATGATAATGATAATAATAATAACATAAACAATATCAAAACAATTAGCCCTTTCAGAATACCTCTTCGATTATACATAATTTGAATGATATAGTCTATAGTAGGGCACTGGTGGAGGATATAACTACTGATGCCAAAAACAATAATAATAATAACAACAACAACAACAACAACGACAGCTTGATTCTCAGAAGTTTCAAAAGAATGGAACCAAAAGGTTTAATGAGAAAGGCATAATGTTCTCTCTGTCCTTCTTGAAATTATACAAGCGTATACTGTACATTTCTTTTTAACAAAACTTGACGGGAATCTCCGCCAGGGTATTGGGGTTTGTTTCACTGAGTATATCACGAGTCAGTCGTATCCATATCCCCCCAAAAGAAAAGAAAAGAAAACAAAAACAAACAAACAGCCATAAAGTAGTCTAGATGTGAGTGCATGAATGGCGGATCACGAGGAGGATGGCTATCGTATCTATATCATTGTTACAGACAATGAAAAGAAAGAAATTGTCGCTCTTTGTCATCATATGTAAGCAGCTAGGGGTTATTGCTGTTGTTATTACTCTTTTTCTTGCTATAACTATTGTTTTTTTTTTTTTTACCATACCATAATCTGATGTTCCGCGATCATCGATAGACATAATAGACACGCAGTTACCTTCCGACGCTCTGTACCTATATACACACACCAAAGTCACAGTTGGACCTCGATTATCTGGCCATGTCGGGACCGGCGCTCATCCGGATAAGCGAATTGGCCGGATATTGGAGACACAATGTTAATGTACAATGTATATATAGCTGCCGTCCAAGCTGCCGTCCCAGTGCACTGGCAGCTGCTAGGCAGGTATATAGCGTACCCCGCAATGGTGGTGTAATCCATGCTAGCCTGCGCAAAATTGTAGTCCCTTCTTCACAAAAATAAAGTATATCTTTATCCGAGAAAATCATATACATGTTTTACCTCATTGAGAACCTATCATACACATCTTATGAAATTAGTGAAATAGATCCATGAAACGATGTTAAAGTCAGTGTTTTTTTCTCAATTTTTGGATGAAAAAAAAAAAGTTCTTCACTGCGTGAACGCGTCCGGATAATAGAGATTTCTGGATAAAAGGAGGCCGGATAATCGAGGTCGAACTGTACATCATTCTGTCAATATCTGCATGTCCATCTACATACCATCGGATGATGTCATCTATAGAATCTTTGCGTCTAACTGGATATAATCGAATAATGATAAGGACTTCCCCTTTTCTTATATGATCCACTGGCAGATATGATTCAGACTCAGACAGCAACATCACCGTCGACCACAGATAGTGGTGGGTACTCTGTCATTCTTGGCTTTGCTCAGTCGAAATCGCGACACACGTGCCAAAAATTTAAAGAACCAAACAATTAGCAGTTATACTGTGTAGTATTTTCTGGCGACATGCCATCATGATAATATTAACCCTATTAAGCCCAAGCTATTTTGACCCCTGGCAAGCCCAAGGTTGGGAGGGGGGTGGGCACATTGTGCCCCCCATATAACTTTTTTTAATTATTTGATATATCATCGTCATATTTGGCACATGGGTAGATTAACTCATACTCTACATGACCGTACATTTGAATTTTCTCAAGGTCACCCATGGAGGGCGCTATTTACCAAAATATAAAGAAATACATAGGAAATATGCTTAAAACATGATTTTCTGTATAATTTCTTTATCCCCATTATATATGTCTTATTATAGATCAATCATTTTCATATTTGCCACAAATGATAAGCAAGTGGAATCTTTTTATTTGTTATGATTGAAATTTCTCAAGGTCACCACGTGGGGGCGCTATTCATATCAACATAAAGAAATACATAATGAGACCTGAGATGAAATGTTTGGGATTGGTACGCGTATAGTTATGACATTTCATATTTGCATAATAGTGGAACTTTGAGATTGCAAATTGATAATATGATAAACTAATGATATTAGAGGCATAACTTGGGTGAAGGAATCAAAATAACACGAAATAGAAGGGCAATCTTTAGAAAATATTATTGTTTTCAATTATCTCTATTATATCTATTGTTTTATGCTTTTGTCACATAAAAACAAAGGAAATAATAAGAAAAACTTTCCAGGACCATAATTACTTATAATTTTGCTCCTTCAGCAAATTTCAGCCAAGAAATACCCATTTCATACACTGTAATGCTGTTAAATGAAACGGGAACAGAAAAAAGATGCAAAATCTGACTGACATGTTTGTCAGTTTGTGGTTGCCATGGCAACCAGCAACATCAAATATAACTAAACTATATATCAAAATGTTTGCAATAAGATTCTAGGAAAAGTCACCAAATTTGGTTGAAATTGGATTAAGGGCGAAGGAGTGGTAAAGGAAAATCTGGTAGGGGGCACAATGTACCCCCCCCCCCCCTCTTATGGGCTATAGGGTTAATACCACGTCCGTACATTATAGTATTGACCGTTTTCCTATGTCAACAACACCAACAACAGCAACAAAACAAAGAAATAAACAAAATCGTTGAGTGGTCTATAAGATATAGTGTATGATAGAGTATGGCAACGATGCCTTCGGGTAATGGTTAGTGTCTATATGTAAATAATGAAACGAGACAAAATTATTGTCATTCTTTGTGTCAGTCTAAATAGGACAACAGAGGAGGAGGATGGTTAGTGTCTATCTACACAGACAATGAGAAGTGACCAATTGTCATTCCTTGTAGCCCTAGGTTCAGGGATTGCTGTTGTTATTGCTATATTTCTTGCTGTCACAATTGTTTTTGTTTTGTTTTGTTTTGATCATACCATGAACTGATTATCTGCAATCCCTGATAAGGGCTTTTTACACTTGTAAATTTTTGCTTAGCCCCGGACCAACGGTGGGGCTAAGGGGGGGGCCTTAGCCCCACCGTTGGTACGGGACTATCCTTAGCCCACTTTCTGTTTACACTCGTTTTTGCCAAAGTGGGCTAGCCCCACCGATAGTACGGTACTATCTGGCCCTGCAAAATAGCAGGGGTTAGCACCGTAATTGCGGTGCTAGCACCGCAATTGCGGTGCCAAGCAAGTGAGTGTAAACAGAACGAAAAAATAATCCTGGGCTAAGCGACGGAGACGAAGTCCGACCCTCACTGACCAATCAGAAACGAGGTAATCAAGTGCTGCCGGTGCGTGCGTGTACGTGTACAGTACACAGCGTAATTATGAATATTCATGTGGTTTGGAAAGTCCGGGGCTAAGAAATACGAGTGTAAAAAGGTCAGTTTTCTCCTTAGCCCCGGACAAGAGATAGTACGGGACTAATTGGCGAGTGTAAAAAGCTGAAAAAATTGGTACGGGACTAACGATAGTCCTGGGTCAGAGAAAGTCCGGGGTTAAGAAACACAAGTGTAAAAAGCCCTATAGACACATTTTCACAAATTCATCTTTTGATGCTTTCATACCACCAAAGTTCCATGTTTCTATCAATACATATAATTTTTTGTCGGTCCATCCAATCTTCTACATGTTTCCTATAACTGGACGGCTATCCATCATAGCATAGTTTTGTTTTCAACGAATAGTTACGAAGACTCTCTCTTTTCCTATGATCCATGCAGTGACAGATATAACACAGACTCAGACAGCGAAACCGTCGACCACAGAGAGTGGTGGGTACTCTGTCATCGTACAACTCGGCTTCACTCAGACGAAATCGTGACACGCTTTTCCAAAAAAAGAAATAAACAAACAAACAATAGACAATGATACTGTGTAGCATTTTCTGGTGACATATCGTAAGAATGACCACGTCCATTGATATCATATGTATCGGCTGTCTTTCACGTCAAATGCAGGGGTTTAAAAAGAGAAACAGAGAGTGGTCTAGGGGCTATATCTTTGGAGGATGGGTATAGTTTCGGGTGCACGTCACGATCACGAGTTAGATACCTATACGAATCATACGATCATACAGCCCGCGAGTCATACAGCCCTTGAGCTATGGACAAAACTAACTAGGTAAACAAGGCCCGCGTGTCCCACACTATATACTCAAAACAGAGTCATGTGTCCGATACTATTGCAGGCAAACAAGTTCCACGAGTTCGACACACATCGAGTCATCACCAGATCACTGGGATTAATGTATACGCAGTGCACAATGTCATGAAATAAAACAGAAATTACAAATTATGATATAACTATATGGATCAAGCTTAGGGGAGATATTTTATTTCACCGTATGCTCAGAATTGGCTTTATCAAGGAAAGACACAAGACTTTAAGAAAACAATTTGTGTCCCCTTATAGCGTTTTGAAAAATATCATATCCCATATAATCACATGCAAGCTTTACTGCTGACATTATACTTATCTACACAATGTCTCCCTAAAGCTGGATCCATGAGAGTTATATAAACACAAATTAACTGTTTGTGAAGGGAACTGCGAAACCGTCGACCACAGGCAGTGGTATAGGTACTGTGTGATCCAACTCGGGCTTCGGCGAAGAAATGGTGACTCACTTTGGGGAAAAAAAATGAACACCCCATCCCCCCCCCCCCTTCCCCCCCCCCCCCCAAAAAAAAAAAAAAAAAAAAAAATCATACACATTATTTTCTGCCAACATAGCGTCAGAATTACCACGTCCAAGAACCACGTGGTAGTCATATTGGCTCCTCTTGTTTCAAGTGTATCCTAGAGACTGGTATAGTTGCAGATTTTTTTTTTTTCCTTCTTAATCTAATATTCCCGCCATCAACAAAACAGAGACTGCTTCGTGTACGACTGCAATCTATAATCTAGAACGCTATATAACACCCTTAACATCTCTCAAAGCTGACGTATTATCTATTAGTTTTCTGTTTATATCTATAAGCATCTGTTTATCTGTCCATCTACTCTACTTCGCGTACATTTTTTTTTTTTTTTTTTTTGGGGGGGGGGTCTATATCTGTCTACTATTGGAATTTGTATTCTGAGAATAAACATGATCAATCATGAATATTCCCTTTTGCTCTTTCCAATGACAGGTGTAATGCAGACCCAGACAGAGAGACCGGCGACCACAGATGCTGGTGGTAAGTATAGGCCTACGTGCTCCAACTCGACTTCATGCAGGGGAAATTGTTGAACGATGTCTGCAGAATCATTCGAGTTGCGAATGTTCGCCTTGTACAGATACGCGTCCGTTGATGATAGAACGTACAAAGTTCTTTCGTTTCTTGTGTTGATTTTGATAGACGTTGTATTGGGTCATTTCGAAGGTTTTCCCTTCCTTTTCTTTTCACCATGATTCTTGTCATCATGCTGTAGTGTTTCGTATTTAAGGTATAAAGAGAAGACAATTATTGTCTTTAATGTAAATCCCCTTTTCGGTTGCAGAATTTCAAAAGCCACGTAAATTTCACTAATGATTGCTCGTTCTTAAATTGGCATTACATTTCAGAAGACAAATCTCTTGCTTTCATTTTTCTCAATGGGCAAATTATATAGAAATAATTTCTGAGTTTGTGCAAATGTGAATTCACCAAGATCAATCTAATGTTTCTTTGATTTAGGAGGTGCCAACTTAATGATAATGAAATGAAGATTTCTTTACAGCGAGATTTTGATAGGCTGATAACGTAATGATTATAATCGACTCGGCATTCATACTCTAAACTATATATACAGGTTTTTAACCGCTGTTCAAACAATCAGTATAACAAGCATTGCTAGAAAAATTGTACAAAATGCCAAATTAGAATGTAGTAACGTTTCTGTCTAAGTCTAACGTTTTTATCTTTATGAATAATTATGTATATTTGTCAATTGTTATAAAATTTGCTATCAAAAACATTAACCGGCACTGAAGGCCCATCACAAGAATTGAGCGCTTGTGTGGTCCCATCAATCACAAAGCCATTACTATCCCCTTCAGAATATATTATTCAAATATATGTATAATAATATTCCATTGTCATTAGAAATAAAGCACACTACTAAGTAAACGTTCCTAGATAATTCTACTCTGGTTCACATGCACTTTAGAGTAATTAAATTCCCAAAGTCAATCGATTTTTTTTTCTCCCACCTTGTTCCAATTGCAGACGCCATCAACTCTTCGGCAACGTTAATTGTGACGTCACTCTGTGGTGCAATACTTTTGAGAATGCTTATGAATAATTTCTTCTGGTGACCACATGCATAGCAGCGCTATAGAAAAAAAAAGTTGCAATTGAAGAGTTTGTTCGCAAAAACCGATAAGTCCATTTTTGAAGATTTTGAAGTACGGTCTCTGTCGTAAAGTACAAAATAATACCTTTTAAATAATATATTGGTCACTACATATAATGGTACATTTTTGAAGTTATGGTCAAAAGAAGCAAAAAAAAATCTTATTATTCTCCTTATTTTTCTTGACCTTTAATCGCAAATATCTCCATTTGGCAAATATGGAATTATCGGTTTTTGCGAACAAACTCTTCAATTTGTATCAGGATACGCATCACTGTACGCAGGAGTTAAAATTATTGATGAACATGCTAACAGTACCGTTTTTCGTCTCTTTACAATGTAGTGTAGAGACAAAATCGCATAAACAGATGATAATTTGTATTGGAAATATGATTATAATACAGAAACATTTTATAAAGTTTTTCGTGGCCAAGAGTTGCCTCTTCTATCATGTTTTGTAACATAATAATCATTTCGCTATACCAATGCATATTAAATCTTTGATTACTTAATTTTGTAATTAGACACTTTACCATTGTGGCAAAACAATAAGAAGAATATAGAGTATACTGATACATGCAAAATGATTGTCTCCTCCAAATGAAACAAACAAAGTACCCATGAGATTAAAAAAAAAACACTCCAAAGCACAAATATTCTCAAAAATGTTCTGCTGTGGAACAAAAAGAAAAATAGAAAATGACAAATAAAGAATAAATAAATAGTTAAATAAGTAGAATATAAGTAGATATTCAATTTCTTTATAAGCCTTTCATGATAGTAATTCCAATTCAAGAGCAGCATTTCACAGCTTTCTTTCCACACACTATCAGAAACTCTAGGAGCATGATATACAATCATGCGGGCCAAATAGCAAACTACAAAATGTTGATAAACAGTGCCTGTGAATAGCAATGACGGATGATTGTCTTTCATACGGCAAACTGGGGTGTGAGGGGAAGTTGGCAACCGCCTGTAGCAATAATAACAAAGAAAATGCAATACTGTATCTTTCATTAGAAGCGAGTTACGATTTTACAATGTTTGGCATGAATAAAGCAAAGAATGATGTTATAAAGTGGCATTGTTTTGTCCGGTTGTTTAGAATAAACAGGCGACGCATGTGGCCCATTGCTCTTCATAATACGGTGTCATGATCTCAGTCTGACTGTATTGAGCTCATTTTGTTGCTGAACCCGGTGAAGTCGACCCGCCTCACATCCAACTGGACCTCATGGAAGACCAGCTAAATCTGCGCAGCTGAATATGGGCTCCCCTTTATCATCTTCTCAGATGGAAAAAAGAAGAAGAATATGAATTGTACCATTGATCTAATGGAGGCCCTTTTGCTATTCATGGAAATACGGAGGGTTTTTAAAAGGGGATAAATCTTGCCAAAGAGCTTGAAGGTATAATCCAATGTATTTGCAAAATGCTGTCACAAAGCAAAGCTTTGTACCGTCATTCTATGAAATGTAATCCCAATTTTATCATTTTTAACAAAACAATTATGACATCACAAAGTAATTCTGACATCGCGAACTGCGCCGTACCGTGTCTCGCGGTGAACAATTGTGACGCCACAAAGCAATTTTGACATTGCGCACTGCTTTGTATCGTCGCTCTGTGAAATGTAACGGTAGAGTTTCTTACAAAACAATTGTGACGTCACAAAGCAGTTCTGACATCGTGCGCTGGGTCCCTTCACAACATCACACGACTTCTCGCCTCCCATTTCCCCATTTCCCCTTCTTTTGTTTAAATTTTTGATCCAAAATATAAAACAAATATATTTTGCCTAATTTCGATTTTCTTGATAAACTAATAGGTCCTAGGCCTCGGTGCCTCCAAAAGAACTACTTATATTCAGTACGTGAGGGGCTGCGCCCCTCAGTGAATAGTTCTTTTGGAATCACCTCTGCAAAGTTTTAACCAGAAACTATCAGAACAAAGTGTATTGTGTACTAGTATTGTACAGGGGAAAACCCGTTATAACGAGATCGTCGTTTCCGGGTGATTTTTCTCGTTATATCCGGATTTTCGTTATATATCCGAACACTTGTGGAAAGTACACTTTATATAAACATGCTCTATTAAAATCGGGTTACATGCATCGAATAATATGACGACTTCATTTTGAAGAACAGAAAAACAGGAAATGCGATTGGAAAATGAGAGAGCGTTCTCGCGATAAAGGAGTACAATTACCTTTTTTTCCCCTCGATGCTTGTTATCAAATGTTTCAGATTTGACAAATGTTAGGTCAGCTATAATCATGTAGATGGGCCTGTTTGTTTGTTTGTTTGTTTGTTTTTGTTATCCGCATGCTAGTCATTCTGCACATCTAAGAAGAGAGAGATGAAGAAAAAAAAAATATTCAACTGCAATGTATTGGTAGGGTCATCGCGCTATCAACGCTGCGTTTAGCGTAACTCGCGTGGATGAAAACTGTGACTAACAAAGTCCGAATTTAGCTTTCATTCTATGACAAATTATTGATATAAATCACGTATGTCATGGTGAATGTTTACATCACAATTTATACTCTCATTTTTTATTTCCTTCAAGGACACCGTGCCCAACATCCTATTTTTCTGTCGCTATCATTGTAGGCCTAAAGTGCGGTGCGCGAAACGCGTGATGACTTTTACCGCCAGAGCGCCATGTGCTTCCAGCTTGTTGCGAAGCACCAGGGGGTGTTTCATCAACGTTTGTCTTGTCAGCGCTGACAA